>NW_018404789.1:37844-45482 GCF_002113885.1 Mizuhopecten yessoensis | reverse complement strand
AAAAAAAAAAATGGCCCTGAAAGAAGCAAACATACGACGAACACTGATGCCTACCTTTTAGATATCCGACTAGTGATAACCTCCTGTTTGGAAACAATACTTATTCCTATCATTTCCATGAGATCGGTTCAATTATCAAATTTCACATTGTTGACTACACATATACACTTAGGAGTGTCGCATTTTGCATGTGTTTTGCTAGTAAATCGTCTATACAAGACCAAGACTAAGAGTTCACTTCAACTTCAACAGGATACTCTAAAACATTCAATATACTGAACATTATTTAGAGGCGTCAGAACGATCGGTTAAAAACACATATTTTTTTAATTTTGATATACGATAAAAACAATGTAATAAAGTTTTCGTGATGGTGCAGTTCAATGCACGAGAAAGACCGACGTTATATATGGGATTTATAGAAGTATGTTCAGTAATATAACTTTTACTTTGGATACACAAATTTCAAGAATGTGCCATGAGTAACAACCAACTTCACTGCAGTATGTTTCAAAGTCTTCAGGTGAGTGTGTTTGATTTTCTATATTGGTTGCCGATCAGGGCACGCGGTGCATTGAAGAGCAAGACGGGCAGTTGTAGAATGATAACCAGTTTGACAGGTAATGCACTTATTATACCCAATGAGACCCATACTTGTTACCAAGCAAGGAACGAACTAAATGTCGGCACTTCCTTAGAAACGTAAGTCGGAAGATATAAGGGAAGATCTCAAAACCAGGGGGGGAAAATTGTTTTATTTTTTATTTTATTTTTAATCTCAATTTAAAGCTTTTTAACTTGCACTGTCAGCTTTAAACAACTATAGCTGTGACAGTGTGATTTTCTTGAAACCCTTACTAAACTTAATGACACCATTTGTTTTAGGTTTGGAAGTGATGAGTTAAAGAAGGAATTTTTAGCACCATCAGTGTCTGGGGACAGAGTGGCCTGTCTAGGGGTCAGTGAGGTCGGCTCTGGGTCGGATGTAGCAAGTAAGTACAAACAAATCTTATGTAACATTGTACAATTGGTTGGCAGCTGAGAGAACACTGGGCACTTTGTTGTACAATATTAACCAGTTTATTTACAATATGTATTAAAGAAAACCCCATAAATATGTACATTAGCACTTTCATCAATTCAATACTAAATGTCATTTCTTCAGGTTAGTGGTCTCTCTTGTAATTACTGTTGTGATTACTGAATATTGGTCACTATGATAATAACTGGGTAGTGGTCACTGTTGGGATAACTGGGTAGTGGTCACTGTGATAATAACTGGGTAGTGACCAATTTGCCCATGCAGATGTAGGTTCCATGCAAACACATTTAGCAAAAGACTTGTTTTGATTAAACAATGATTATGTCAGATAATATTCTGACTTCCTCCTAATCATGGAGGCACATGTTTATCGACTTATGAAAAAGGTGTCACATGCCAGCCAATTCCACTCATTGGTCTGCTTAGCTTCTATTGTAGTAGTTACCTAACTACTTATATGCTCAAGACTTCAACTGCCCATGAGACAATAACTGTAATAACTTATTTTTTCCCATTTTTTTTCGGGAACCCTCACAGCTAGCTTTTCATTATACATCAATGTAATAATGACCCAAAGCTATCTTCTTGATAACTACCAGTACATAGCCAAACCCTCTTAGGTTATTTCCTTGAGAAAATAATATATACTAGTACAGTTTTTGATAACAATTAAGTATCGTTCAAGGGGCTCACATTGTCGTTATTCCTACTTCTTGCATTGCAAATCATATCAAAGCAAAATGTTTTACCCATCTAGTAAAAAAACAACAAAAAACCCCACAATGTTTCTAATAATCGCCAGCTAATTTTACTTGTGATTTTAGAGTAGATGAACAAAAATATCTACTGAGATGATAACTTACAAAAACAATCAGTAAAGAAAAAGGACTAAAGTCTTTAGAAGCTCTTTATACCTGAAGTATTGCCTACATTCCATCTCTGAACTGCATGTATTAACTTCTCAATTACTACCATTTCTCAATCAGTATTTCATAATTCTAACTACGACTAATCATATATTTACATGGAACTGTAAGATGAACTGGCTTTTTTTTTCTACTACTTGAAACTTAAACTAAACTACTTGTTTTTCTTTCCCTTTTTCCTACTATGACCTTGAAGAGTCTTATGTATGTGATACTCCACTCCCTTATCAAATGATCAGGCACCAACTCTTCTTTGACCCGGGAGGACTGTCTCTGCTGTACCCATTTGACTCTACACCATGCAACTTTATTGCTGCGCTTACAGCACAGAATTTTGTCCACTGTCAACACCTCATCTGTGTGTGTATCCTTATCATCTAGGTCATTACCTAGATTAGGGTTATTTTCAGGGTCATGTGCTTGACTGCCCTGCTCCACATTCTCCTCTATTAATTCTGGGTTCTGGTCTGTCTGGTCACCATATGGTATCTGGGGAGGGGGATTTGTAGGTCGGAGTTCTGTACTATCACAATTTCAATCTATTTGCATGTATTAGAGACTTCACATCTTTGTTTGACTGGCAATGTCTGAGCCTGTATCTGTGATTATCCAATGCATTAGTGATGTAGAATGGTCCAACCCATTTCTGACAAAGCTTTGCAGACAATCCTACAGGTACTCGTTGACAATGTTGCCATACTCTCTCTCTGTCCAACAGCAAAGTCTGGATCTTTGGCCTTTTTATCATGCTGTTTCTTGTATTTAAGCTGTGCTTTCTCTATGTTGCCTCTTGCAACTTTCCTAAAGACCTCATGAGTTTGTGCGAGTTTTCTGATATGTGATTCTGTTGTTTTGGGGAGATTTTCATTTGGAATCAACGCTGTGTCAATGGGGATACAGCACTCTCGTCCAAACAAGAGGAAATATGGGGAAAATTGTGATGATTGTGTGGATGGTACAGCTCTAAAGCTCAACATGATACTTGGTAGTATCTCATGCCAGTTGCTTTGTTTCTCATTACAGAATGCCCTTAATGTAGTGGCGATGGAATCGTTCATCCGCTCATTAGCAGCATTTGTCTGAGGGTGATAAGATGAAGTTTGCATCACAAATCCTACACAATTCCTTGACCAGCTTTGATACAAAGTTTTGTCCCCTGTCTGTCAGAATAGCATAAGGGGCTCCATATCAACAAATAAATTCACTGTACAATACCCTAGCTATTTCTGTTGCTTCATATGAGACCAAGGGAAATGCTTCGGACCATTTTGAGAATGAATCTACAATAAGCAGAATGTACCTATGACCTTGTGTGGTTTTGGGTAATGGACCCAGTATGTCCATGTGTATTCTACTGAACACATCCTGAATGGGGAGAGGTTTCAAAGGTGCTTCTCTGTGATGTGTGTCCCTTTTTGCCCTTGCACACACCTCACATGACTTACAATAGTACTGGATGTCTTGAAACATTTTATGCCAGAACTACTTTAGTCTGATGGTGTGATATGTCCTTTCTATGCCTTGGTGACCTGCTGTAATTGCACCATGATACACTAGCAGAATGTCATTCCGTAGCGATAAGGGAATGACCAGCTGTTTGATAACTCTCTCACTCTTCAAACCCTTACCTCTGGGGTAATATAAATGAAACAGTACTCCATTATCCATCAAAAAGTCATTTGATTCCCTGACAATGGTATGAGCTAGGTTTCTGTCCTCTGATAGAACTCTATCTTCCAGATACCTAATGATGTTTATCAAATCTGGGTCTTCAAGCTGTTTGCTTCTAAGGTTGTCTGGGGTTATGTCTGACACAGAGGGGTCATAATCATCTGTAACTCGACCTTCACCTATGTAATTTACAACATTCCTGTGGTCAGTTAAAATACTGTCTGGCCAGTCCAGTGTCTATTCAGCTGTCCCTCTTAATATGGGGGCTGCAATGACCTCATGCACCGGGTCATCTGACTCTGGTTTAGGGCTCCCATCATAATCCCGTCTAGACAACCCATCAGCATTGGAATGTTTCTTTCCAGCTTTATGCTCAATGACAAAGTTGTAACCCTGTAACAGTATTGCCCATCTTGCCACTCTACCCGATTTTTGTTTGGTACTTTGCAATGTTTTGATTGCCATATGGTCAGTCAATTTCTTTGTGGCTAGGTATACATGGAAATGTCTTATTCCTTCTACTAACGCTGACCCTTCCAAATCTGTTATGCCCCAGTTTTTCTCTGCCTTTCTCAATAACCTACCCCCATAGGCTACAGCTTTTTCCTTTCGTCAGCATCTCGCTGTCCTTAAACATACATGTATACCCTATTGCCTTAGTGGATGCATCCACATAGAGGATTAATTCTTTGTCAAAATCAGGGTACACAATTCGTGCAGTTGTCAAGCATTGTTTCATACTGTCAAAAGTACTTTGACATTTTTCTGACCAGAGGAATTTGGTGTCATTTTTCAGGAGCTCATTCATAGGTGCTACAATCTCTGAAAACCCTTTCACAAACCTACGATAGTAATTACATAGTCCTAAGAATGCCCTGACATCATGTACTGACTTGGGAATGGGATATTCTGTCACTGCCTTTATTTTCTCATGGTTCACACTGATACCATCCTTTGAGAAAACATGGCCTAGATATTTTACCTCAGACACTGCAAAATGGCATTTTGAAGGTTTAAGTTTCAGATTAGCGTCCCGCAATCTCTGAAAAACCTGAGCCAAATGGTCTATTGGCTCCTCAAATGTTGAAGAGAACACCAGGTTATCATCTATGTAGACAAGAGCAAACTTATAGTTTTTGTCCCTCAACACCTCCGACATCACCATAGAAAAGGCTGATGGTGAGTTTGAAAGTCCAAATGGGAGCTTAGTATATTCGTAGACACCCTGATGTGTCACAAAACCTGTTTTTGCTTTGGAATCCTCTGTCAGAGGAATTTGCCAAAACCCTGATCGTAAATCCAAGCTAGTGTAGTATTTAGCCTTTGCCTGCCCTATCGTGTCTGATATGTCATCAAACCTGGGGATTGGGAAGCTCAGTGGTTCAGTGACCTGATTTACCCAGCGGTAGTCAATGGCAAACCTATATTCTCCATTCAACTTTTTCACTAGTACCACTAGACTTTGCCAAGGTGTATTAGCCTCTTCAATTATGTTGTTTTCTAACATTTCCTTGGTTTGTCTCTCTTTTTCTGCCTTAGCTTGAGGAGATGTCCTGTACAATCTTTGCTTGATAGGTTTAGCATTACCAGTATCTATTTCATGAAAATACAAGTCTGTTGTTCCAAGCTCTGTCAAATCTTTAGCAAAAATATCCCTATTGTCACCAAGGAAAGCTAGGAGATTGTTATTCTCTTCTTCTGTAGCAGAATTTACCTGGACACCTAAATCTCTAGCTTTGTTAATGTTCTCACTGGTAACAAAACCTGACAACTTTTCAAAGTTATTTCCCACACTATTCAGAGAAGCAACACCATCATCAGCTGATGACTGCTCTTGAGGAATCTCGCTCAATAAATCTTCCTGACTTACTGATGTAACTAAAGCGATTGGTTGTCCAACCTTGAGTTCAACAAAGGAATTAGTCGGGTTCAACACTTGGTACACTGTCTTGTTTTTCTTAACCTCAGACACAGTTCTGGCACCCATAACATTACATTTAGAAGGTAGGCTGGAAATAGGGCCTAACATCTTTAATCCTTGTCCACATGTACGACTTCTGGTTTCCACTAGAATTCTAGCAACCGATTGAGGTGCTATTTGGATATTACAAGCCAGTCTGGCTAAGCTTGACTTGCGCTTGACTCTTAAATGACTCTAGAAATGCAACCATTGCAATGCCACCCTCCAACTCTAAATATTTGAGTATTCAGAAAAAAAAGTAATAATTGGCAGTTAGAAAAAGATAGCAAAGAGAGCTTTTAGAGAGGGTTGTAAAAGTTTCATAACTGGTAATATATATATATATTTCAAATGAAAGAAAATGAGGTATATAACTGGTAATATATATATATATTTCAAATGAAAGAAAATTGTATATCCCAAATTATTATAGCAGGCAACACGGAGGGTCTTAAAGAAAAAAACAAATAGACATTCTGTGAGTAAAGATAGCAAACTCAATTTGCTACCTAAAGTTATCAATTTGTCATCTATAGATTTACTCACTGAAGAGATTGGAATTTTGAAAAAAGGTTTAAAATTTTGTCCTACACCTAAAGCAGATATTGACGATTTGAAAAACGATATTCAACAATTTTGTCGTAAATTAAGATTAGTAGAAAAATACAGTGGTACACCAGACAATGATGACCCACCATTAGTAAAAAATAAGTCGAAATGGAATCCGCCAAAATGTGCTGACAATTTTTTAGAGAAATCAATATCAGATCTAAAAACGTATCCATTATGTAAGAATAAGATTAAAAATAATTTATCATATAAGCAACGTAAAGCTTTAGAAAAATTAATGAGTGATAAGTCTATTGTGATAAAGGAGGCAGACAAAGGCGGTATGGTTGTAGTTATGGATGCTCAGTATTATTATGATAAGAGTATAGAAATGTTATCAGATAATGAATTCTATAAAGAAATTCCCTCTGACACAGATGCAGAGACCATGAATTATATTACGAATCTTGTGAAAAAGCATAGAGAACATTTTAAAGATAAGGAAATAGAATATCTTACAGACTTTGTATATCGCTCAAGTTATTTTTATGGTCTTCCAAAGATACACAAAAGTGAATTAATTTCAAAAGCTATCAAAGAGCAAGGTGCTGAATACATTTGCCTAAAATCTCCCAACAATCTTAAATTCAGACCTATAGATGGTGGTCCGGAAAGCGTTACTCAACGTTTAAGTCATTTTTTAGACTTGCTTCTGAAACCTCTATGTACGGAGGTAAAGAGTTTTATACGTGATGATATAGATTTTTTGTCTCATTTGCCAAATCAAGTTAAGGAGGATTGTAAACTTGTAACTTTTGATGTAATAAGCTTGTATACAAATATTCCACATTATTTGGGAATTGAGGCCATTAGCTATTGGTTGAATAAATGTCATGGAAAAGTTGATTCTAGATTTGATAAACAATTCATTGTTGAAGCATTAAAAATTGTATTGGAAAACAATACGTTTTGTTTTAATGGTAATTTTTACCAACAGTGTAAAGGTACTGCAATGGGAACAAAGGTGGCCCCTACTTATGCGACGCTTGTCCTTGGGTATTTAGAAGATAAACTTTATACAAATGTTAAAAACACATTTAGTGTTACTTTTGCAAATTATTTTAAAGCCACCTTTTTGAGATTTCTAGATGATTGCTTTATTATTTGGCCTCCAGGTGAGAATCTTCTGGAATTTTTCAATATGCTAAATGCCTTGCATCCCGATTTGAATTACACAATGGAGTTAAGTGAAAAAGGAATACCTTTCTTGGATATTTTTGTAGAAATTAAAGGACAAAATATTGTTAGCGATATATATTGTAAACCTACAGATTCTCACAATTATATGGACTTCTTTTCAAATCATGCTAAACACACTAAGCTTAACATTCCATATGGTTTAGCATCGAAATTAGTCACGGTTGTTAGCGATAAAAAAATATTAGAAGATAGATTGGACGATTTGAAACTTTATCTTAAAAGCAAACGTT
>NW_018404789.1:33192-36917 GCF_002113885.1 Mizuhopecten yessoensis | reverse complement strand
CCCATCCCCAGGGGCTAGGGCGGGGCCCCAAAGGGAACATTTACCAATATTTTCAAATTCTTATCCATTGATGACATGACAAGTATTGTATTTCACTTAGTTTACATGCTGATTTCCACATCACATCTAAACAATAAAATAAAGCTACCAGTACCTATGATATAACTCAGGTGACCGCTAAGGCCCTTGGGCCTCTTGTTGATAAGAAGATTATAAACTGTAAAAGACAACCTAAAAACTTGAAACGTTTACTATGTACATCCAAATTTGATATGAGTACCACAAATGTTGTCACTGGCGTAAAAAAAATTAAGAAACCAAGGTGTGGTACATGTAAGATTATCATTGAATGTAAAGACTACATTTTTGCAAATGGTTCCAAAATAGAAATTAGATCAGACATTAACTGTTATTCTAAGTTATTTACTCTTCAATATGTAAACAATGTGGTGAATTTTATATCGGACAGACCGGATGTGAATTGAGAATACGAATGAATGTACATAGACAACAAATAAAGGACAATGAACTAAGATTTTTAAAAGTTAGCAAACATATGCATCAATGTTCTAAAGATGATATTCATGTGTTACCTATTTACAAACTGAATAGCGACGATGTAGTTGCAAGAGAAATTAAAGAAAATATGTTTATAAAAGTCCTCAAACCCAGCTTGAATGCACAATGATTTTTGCAATGTATTGTATGTAGATGTTTTCTTTGTCTTGGTATTGTTTGTGACGTCACTATGATTGTTTATTTATGACGTCACTAACATTGTTGACTATACAAATATTGATGACGTCATGTAACCAACGGTGATAAATACACATCAATCCGCCTGAAGAAGCCCTAGAAGGCAGAAAGGCCTAGCGAACGATCTGAAAAATTTATGTTTTTATTCTATATATATATATATATTTATAGGCAGGAGGTATATATTAATAATATTTTGCCGTCAAATTTATTTATTTAAACATACTTATAGAGGATAAGTAAGGTCTGAGGTTACCATTATTTTAATTAGGAATTTACGTAATTAATTACATATATTATTTGAATAATTTAAGAATTTTAAAAGGTTAAAAAGATGATAAATGTAGACAGTGTCGGATATATATAATTCGTGCTAGCTGGGCGAACCCTGTTCTCTAGCCTTAATATCTGCTTGATAGATTATTTCCTGATTCTGCCCGTGTGTCGACAGAGGAAATTATATTATTTTAATGAAAAAATGGGATGATAGGTGGTGTGATGGGTGATAATGGGAGATGAAGTAGTTTCACGGTAGTGATTTAAAAAATGAGAAATAATTTATGTAGATGCAAAAAAAAAAAAGATCAGTTGTGATCATTACAGAGTTATATTAATTTACAGTATAGTAAAAAAAAATATAACTGTTCCCCTGCCACGGGAACAGTTACCATGTATATATGTTTTAATATTATTAAAGAAAAAAGTATTCCTCATACCCAATGGGTTTGAGGTATAAAAATTACCAGGCGGGTAATACCCTTTTGTGTCCTGGCCGGTACTTTTTAAAAAGATATTAAACTCTCTCGTTCCACTTCCAGAGTTTATTTCAAAAATTGAAAAGTCTGGTTATTGAAACCGAAGAAAAATTGTTTAGTTTCTTGGTCAAAAAGGTTTAAAAACAAAAAATTACAAACTGTTTCAAGGAGTGTTAATATTATAGAGAAAAAATATTCCTTGAACGTATAGTGTCAGTATTTTCTTAAGGAAAATTACTGATCCTCAGTAAATTGTTAGTAATACTAGCCCCCCCAAAAAAGACATTTTTTTTTTTAACACTACAACAACCCTTTTCCAGACATGAATGTAGTATGTGACTTATAGGATAGATAAAACATACAGAGTAGTTTTTGTATATATATGTTTACTAATAATAAGTGGTAATTTGCCGTTTTATGTAGGTTCTAAAGTTATTATAATGTTATGGGTTGGGCTGCTATTGTACTCTGATCCCACTATTTGTATAGCTAACCTAGTGGGATCGAAAGTTTTGCATGGAACCCACTCGAACCTCAGCGGTATTAGAAAACACCCCTTACTTTCTGACCTAAGGTTTCAATCCTACCTAGCCGGTTTAACGATATCAAATAACAAATGTGACAGCATTTATACATTCATGTCTGGGCTAATATTTCTTTGCTAACCGTTACATTAGCAGTAGTTTTGAGTGTGAGGTTGTATGAATTATTTACCCCTACTACTATCTATAAAGGCAAAAATCCTGCTGAAATGTTTAAGTTGTTAACTTATTTTCCTAGTTCAAAGCTGGTAATAAGAGAGTAAAAATCTACCTACTTATTGGGACTGATCTATAAATTTTAACGATACGTTCATATAGCCTGACGCAGCAGGTATACGACCNAGGTACCCCGTGCAATACGTTGTACCACTAAGGTTTGATCCTCTTAGTTTCCTATTCCTATTGATCTATTCCTATACTAATGGTATATAGAGATAAGGCTACTTCTTGGTGATATGAATGAGTTGAGATGAGATGAGAAGAATATGGATTTCAACATGTTTTGGAGTAGTCATTTAAAAATAAATAAAGTGTCTGACATATTGTCAGAACAACGTAATATTATGCGAGAAGGTTAAAAGTATGTGACAACCAGTGAGATATTGGTTAAAAAAAACAACAACACTAATGGCGGAAGTGTTTATGATATACATATATATATGGTTGATTATAACTTAGTCGTCATTCCAGTGTTGGAAATATATCTTAGAATTACATCTGTATATTTCTGTGAATCTGTAAATAAAGTGGAAAGAAGAATGGGAGCTACGGGGTGTATATCTATATCCCGGTGTAGTCTTTGTCTGTGTATAGTGACAGTCACAGACCAGTAAATAATGTTCGATGGTTTCTGGGACTTAACAAGTCTCACAGAAACAGTCTTCATGTATTTTCATCTGAAATAGATAATGATTTAAGCGGCATCTGCCTAATCTTAATCTTGTGTACGCTGTTACCAATTGTTTGTTAGTACATATTATTTTGTTCCAATTTAGTTTTAACAGTCTTACATGGGCTTTCATAAGTTTTCCAGTTGTTGGATCTTCCCAGGCTGTTTGCCAACTTTCTAATAGATTTAGCTGTAATAAAGATCTAATTTCTCCCTTCTCTAAACGTACATCTATATCAATAGTTTTACTTAATAGTGATAGTTTTGCTTCTTGATCAGCGATGTCATTGCCTTTTATACCAATATGAGTTGGCACCCATACTAGTTTGACACTGTCATTTAACACAAATACTTTTCTGTATTTATATAAACCATGTACTATTGTAATTTAACATCAATAAAATAAAGTTTAAACTAACACAGATAAGATATTTAATGTCTCAAAGAGAGTCAACAAAGATGACAGAGTTATCTGCCGCTGTAGTATTTAAACATTGTAGTGTTAGTAATATTGCCATGAGTTTCAGCTGTATTAATTGAGATGTTATTACTAAGATGAAATTTATTTTTGATATCCAGTGCTGGAACAACAAAAGAACAACCACATATTTGAGATATTGGATCTTTTGATCCATCTGTATATATATGAAGACCATTAAAAGTATGAATGAATTGATTTACAGGTCCTTTTATCATGTCGGGCGGCATGAATTTGTTTATAACGTCATGCAGGGTAGTGACTATTTTCTATTTTGGACGTTTTTAATGCCGGGGGGAGGGGGG
>NW_018404789.1:2174-33154 GCF_002113885.1 Mizuhopecten yessoensis | reverse complement strand
GGGGGGGGGAGTGAATTCAGCGGTATGTGTTTTGACATTTTCTAGCTGAAATGAAGATTGTACCTTTTCATTACATGTATAATAAGGCTTATATGTGGTCGGTTACTTTCGTTATATAGAAACTTGGCGTCGTTTTTTTGGCTTTCAATGGTAAGGTGTCGAGAAGACATGCCCTCAAGTTTTAATTGATGCTTACTTATTAGAAGTCACGGCGGATCTGAAATGGTGGATCCCCAGACTCTACCTGCAAACTTGCCAAGGAAGTGCATTTCATGCTATGCAAACAAGTTTTTAAACATTTATATTGTAGTTACTTAGTAGTGGTCATTGATGTGATTACTGGTTAGTTGTCACTGTTGTAATTACTGAGGTAGTGGTTGTTGTTTTAATAACTTGGTAGTAGTGTCTGTTGTGGTAACTGGGTAGTGGTCATTGTTGCCATTGCTTGGTAGTTGTCATTGTTAGGATTACTGGGTAGTTGTCACTTTTGAGATTACTGAATATTTGTCACTGTTTTGATTATTCAGTAGTGGTGACTGTTGTGATTATTGGATTGTGGTCACTGTTGTGTTTACTGAATATTGGTCACTGTTGTGAGTATGTGGTAATGGTCAGTGTTGTGATTATTGGGTAGGTGTTGCTGTTGTGATTACCTGGTAGGGGTCAGTGTTGTGATAACTTGGTGGTGGTCATTGTTGTGATGACTGGATAGTGGTCATTGTGTTTTGATTATTGTGTAGTGGTCACTATTGTGATTTCACAGTAGTGGTCACTGTTATGAGTACTGGATAGTGGCTACTGTTGTGATAACTGGGAAGTGGTCACTGTTGGGATAACTGGGTAATGGTCACTGTTGTGTTTACTGGGTAGTTGTTACTGGGTAATGGTCGCTGATGTGATTACTTGGTTGTGGTAATTGTTGTGATTACTTTGTAGTGGTCGCTGTTGTGGTTACTGGGTAGTTGTCACTGTTGTGATCATTTGTGAAACATCATAAAGGAAATGTCTATCAGATTAATAAATTCTATTTCCAAGTATGAATCATTGTGTGTGAGGATTTGAAGGATTATACCTGAATCAGCTGTAGATTTCTTTTCCATTCCATCAATATTCATATTTCAAAATAATTCTTGGATTACCATTTTCCCTCATCAAGTAAATTTTACAGTATTCTGTTAGATTAATTTCTTTTTAAATACTTTTTCCTCAATAAAATTCAACAGTGATATGGTCAGCTTGATTATTATGTCTCCCCTTCGAATGAAGGGAGACATATTGCACTTCTACTTCTTCTAATCTGGCTTGTCCGGTCTATAACTTTTAAACCGTTAAAGATATCTTGATGAAACTTTAGGTATGCATGCATATCACCCACATGGCGTGTGCAGTGCACTGGAATTAGGTCACTGTGACCTTCACCTCAAGGTCAAAGGTCAAATAAGTGCACATTTTCAGTAAATTCTTGTCCGGACTGTAAATTTTAAACCGTTGGAGATATCTTAATCAAACTTAGAGTATACCTGCATCACCCACAGAAGGTGTGCAGTGCACTTGAACTAGGTCTCCTGCCCCCACTATATACAGAGTTATGGCCCTTTGTTTAATCTTAATACCTGAGTTTGTCCAGAGCATAAGTTCTATGTTATTTCACCTACGTTGACCATACTTACCATATTGATGTATCTTGAGAAGACGGAATTTCTCACACTAAAATCAGATTTAATGCCCCACTATATACAGAGAAATGGCCCTTTGTTTATTTTTAATACCGAAGTTTGTCCACGGCATACTTTCTAAACCATTAAAGATATCTTAATCAAACTTGAAGTATACCTGTATCACTCAGAAGGGTTGCAGTGCACTGGAATTAGATCTGGTACGTCACTATATACAGAGTTATAGCCCTTTGTTTATTTTTAATACCGAAGTTTGTCCATGGTATAACTTCCATGTTATTAGGGCCCCGCATCGAAGATACTAATTCATCTGTCTGTCCGTCCGTCACAATCAAACAAGGTATCAACTGACCAAAGGTCAAGGTCAAATTTTGTATCTTTTTTCCTGATGAACATTTTGTTATGACATTATGAAGCAAAGTTGGTTGGAATTTAACAAAGAGTCAGCTGACTTAAGGTCACGGTCACTGGGTCAAAGGTTAAGGTCAAAATCAGTATCTTTTCACTGGGGAACATTTTGTTATGACACATTGAAGCAAAGTTGGTCGGAATCAAACAAGGAGTCAGTTGACCATAGGTCAAGGTCACTGGGTCAAAGGTGAAGGTTAAATTTTGTATCTTTTCACTGGTGAACATTTTGTTTTGACACTTTGAAGCAATGTTGGTCAGAATTAAACAAAGAGTCAATTGACCAAAGGTCAAGGTCACTGGGTCAAAGGTCAAGGTCGAATTTTGTATCTTTTCCCTGATGAACATTTTGTTATGACACGTTGAAGCAATGTTGGTTAGAATTAAACAAGGAGTCATTTGACCAAAGGTCAAGGTCACTTGTTCAAAGGTTGAGGTCAAATTTTGTATCTTTTCACTGATGAACATTTTGTTATGACATTATGAAGCAAAGTTAGTTTGGATTTAACAAGGAGTCAACTGACTTAAGGTCAAGGTCACTGGGTCAATTTCAAGGTCAGATATTGTATCTTTTTTACTGATGAACATTTTTTGTATGTTATTTTGAAGCAAAGTTGTTCAGAACTTAACACAGAGTCAACTGACCAAAGGTCAAGGTCACAAGTTCCAAAGGTTCAGGGTCAAGGTCAAGTTTTGTATTTTTCACTGATGAACATTTTGTTATTATGAAGCAAAGTTGGTCGGAATTGAAGAATGAGTCAACTGACCAAAGATCAGGGTCACTTGGTTAAAGGTCAAGGTCATTTGGGTCCAAAGGTCAAAGACAAAGTGGATCTCTTACTTTGACCCTGGCTCTTGATGGGGGAGGCATTTAAGGTGAAATAAAACATATCAAACCTAACAAATGAGTATTGCACTGGTATTTACATTTCTGTTAGCCCAGCAAATATGGAAGTGGAAGGAAACAAGACTCGCATCATAGTACATGAAAAATGTATATTTTGCTTCATTGCAATTTTTTTTGAAGTCCAAATGTCAAACGTCAAGCTCAGTTATATGGGCAGATTGCTTCTTGATGATTATGGGGGATATATTGCCACAAGACAGGGCCCTTACTGACCTGTCAGTGTTTAGTTTCACCTACGTTGACCAAACTTGATAAAGTTTTAATGTATCTTGGGTAAGTAGGAGTGTCAAACTCTTAATTCGGGTTCCAGGCCCCACTATATAAAGCGATATGGACCTTTGTTAATTTTTTTATACCAGAGTTTTTCTATTGGCTATTAAGGGCGGGAGACATATGTTTCTGTTCACAAACACAAAATTCTAGTCTATGAATCAAATAGAAATATCTGTGGTGTACGATGGATAATATTTGATGTACATACCTGGATTTATATTTGAATTAGATGATATCTAAGTTCATGGTACATACATGTATGTCATCTAAAATTGTATGGCAATGAACTGGCAAAAAATGAAAAAAATAACCTGTTTATTTCAATGAGATATTTGTCTCATTTATACTGTCTTCAATTTCCTTGAATGTTTGTTTAGGTATAAAGACGACAGCAGTAAAACAAGGTGGTGACCTGGTGATAAATGGGGGTAAGATGTGGACCACCAATGCATTCCAGGCAGACTGGATGTGCTTACTGGCTAATACATCGGATGGATCTGTCTATGGCAACAAATCACTTATCTGTTTGCCTATGAACTTACCAGGTAAATATAAAGAGCAAATAACCAAACTGTTAATCATACATGCCAGAACTTTCCAGTGCAAAATAGTGTGATCAGATCCGTTTTTGGTGAGTTTTGGAAAAAAATAATTCTGTGAATAACATATAAGTGAAAATTAATAAGACAGAACATATCATTATCTCATTTATGTTGTACTGTAGCCTTTACTTACTTTGTTGGAACCAATATAGGACATTTATTGTTATCTTTGGGAATTTTAGGGGGGTTTGCACACTGACTCAGCTATGGACATTTTAAATTAAACAAATCACAAATGTTCCATTATGATTCTACTCAGTATATTACAATTTCTATTAAAATGAATATAAACAAAACAAATCTTTAAAAGGACTTTGAAGTGTTTTTTGAATAAAAACTAAAGTATTATTAGCTCACTGGCCCAAAATGCCCAGGGTGATGATATTTGGCCAGTAGCATGCTGGGATGCATAGCTGCCAACCCCGGATATACTTAAAAGAGGGTCATACCGCCCGACGTCTTTTTTCGCAACAAATATTAGAAAAGTAGATATTAAATTAGAACTTTGATAGTTTAATGATGTAATAGGTACATTCTACATTTATCGAACTATTCTTCCAGCAGATCTAGCTGATCCTCATCCACAATACCAAATTCAAAGCTGAGAAATAAAAAGATTTGTCAACAACACAACTTATAAAATTAATTCATAATAATAAATATGATACTGTGTTTTCACAGGCATTTTCTTTATGTCAATTAAAATGGTCCTGACAATAAGAAGTCGCACCCTACTCATATAAAATATCAGTTTTATACGAGAAGGGTTTGAATTCTTATTGTCAGGATCAATTTGATTGATTGAAACAAATCATCAAATGCCTGTGCATATTTTTGAATGTCTAAGTAACGTCGTTTTTAGCACCAGATCCTACTGAAATGTGCAGAATGGAGCGTTTGGTCCACGACTGCCAGACTTTATCCACTATAACTCATTTTCCTAGGACATTTGTTACCGCACGATTTCTCACCCCGATACGATTTCTCAGCCGTGTGAGACATCTTGCTAAAATTGCTACGTTCGCAACTATATTTCTCACCCCGACACGATTTCTCACCTGTTCACCTGGGTGAGAAATCGTGTTAGGAGTAGGCATATTATCTGGTATCGTTGTTTTTTGGCGATTGTGGTATATTTAGGCTTTTAGGTCACCTGAGCTTTAGCTCAAGTGACCTATTGCTATCCGTCTTCGTCCGTCATCCGTTGTCCGTTAACATTTTACATTTTCAACTTAAGCTGAAATACTGGCAAAGGGATTTCATTAATATTTCATGGGAAGGTTACTGACATCTCCCCGACAAAGTGTTGTTATTTTTCGGGTTGATCAGAAATCCTATATGGCCGATATGGCCGCCATTTTGAAAAAATATTTCAAACTTAAAGTCAAGTTCTGCTAGGCCAATTGAACTGAAACTTTGTAGGAATGATCAACTCATGGTCCTGACAAAGTGTTGTTATTAGGGGATACGGGTGCCCTATAGTAATCACTCTGTCTGTCTGTCTGTCTGTCTGTCTGTCCAAAAATTTTGTTCCTGTCTAATAACTTTGGTATTAATTGACCGATTTACATGAAACTTGGTCAAAGGTCAAAGGTCAGGTCATACAGGTCAAATTTTGCATCTTTTCACTGATGAGCATTTTGTTATGACATGATGAAGCAAAGTTGATCAGAATTAAACAAGGAGTCAACTGATGAAAGGTCAAGGTCACTGGGTCAATGTCAAGGTCAAATATTGTATATTTTTACTGATGAACATTATTTTTATGTTATTATGAAGCAAAGTTGTTCAGAACTTAACACCGAGTCAAATGACCTAAGGTCAAGGTCACAAGTTCCAAAGGTTCAAGGTCAAGGTCGTATTTTTCACTGATGAACATTTTGTTATGATATTATGAAGCAAAGTTGGTCAGAATCAAAGAATAATTCAACTGACCAAAGATCAGTGTCACTGGGTTAAAGGTCAAGGTCCTTTGGGTCCAAAGGTCAAAGACAAAGTGGAACTCTGACTTTGACCCTGGCTCTTGATGGAGGAGGTATTTAAAGTGAAATAAAACATATCAAAGCTAACAAATGAGTATTGCACCGGTATTTACATTTCTGTTAGCCTAGCAAATATGGAGGTGGAAGGAAACAAAACTTGCATCATAGTACATGTAAAATGTATATTTTGCTACCTTGCGATTCTTTTTGAAGTCCAAATGTCAGAGGCAAGCTCAGCTATATGGGCAGATTTCTTCTTGATGATTATGGGGAATATATTGCCACAAGATGGGGCCCTTACTGACCTGTCAGTGTTCTAGTTATTTAGATGATTCATTAACCTTATTACAGCATCGGGGTCGAAAAATGGAATATCAGGCTGAAAGTATTTTTCTGAAAAATAATCGTATTTTTTGCATTGTATTTCCTGGGAAAGGACATTTATTCTGATTTTGATGCTACTTTTCCTGTTTGATACCGTTTGTTTTTAGGATTTTTTTCCCCAAAAAAATAAATCATTTTCTTTCCATTTTTATTCACTCCTGGGGAACCCCAGTTGGGACTGTTAATTTTGGTTTCAGTCCCAGATTTTGACCTCTGTTTGTTGGGCTATTCAGTGTCTTGCTTCTGTCGGAATATACCTGGCGCTATATATAATTACAAGCTCTTGGATAACTCAGATATCGATTTCCTTTTAAAAAAGGAATAGCATCAAACCTAAAAATTTCACACAGGAATTACATATAACCTTAAGATGTTCCGAGTATGAATCAGGCACCTTTGAGGTTCCCGAAGGGGTAAACTGTCGTATTATAATTGATATTGACTGATTTAGATATTTTATGTCTGACCAACGACTACCGTTAATATTTGCGTATAGTGCGCACTATTTTAAGGGGAAAATGAAGTGTCAAGAAAGGGGTGTACACGATACTCAAGAACAATCCAAAACCAGTCCTTGGTCGCGACCATTTCTCGTAAAAAATTTCGAGGATTTTCGGAAATGTTTTGAAATATGCTCGCGGCAATAAAACTGCTAAATTTCGTTGAATAATCCCTGATTGCATTGCCAATTTAACAATTCCGAAAAGTTGCAAGTTTAAGTCATATAATACTATAGAATTGGATAAATAAACTCTAGTAAAGTAGGCTCAACTTTTCAGGACGTTACGTTGTGAATTGATAAATACTGTAACATACCACGTATCGGGAAACATAACGAAGATATGGATTGCATTTATCACTCTGTGGTTAAAATGTCGTTCTTGGGTAAATTCATGCTGAACTCTTCAATCTTGACCGTAGGAATGTGTCAAAACGACATGGGTAATGTGGCGAAGTTAGCAAGTTTGTGTACCGCAAAGAGTCAACGTTGCGTTATAATATTAACCGGCAGGTATTTACAAGGTGACATCCGTGCGAACTGAACCGATAATGATAAAAGTTTGAGTTTGAACATTAAATATCAACGGGTTCAAAACATTCCAATCTTTTCTTTTCGAAGGAGAATTTTTGAAATCACAATTGTTTGGTGTTCTTCATGTCTCGCGAATTCGGCTGTTGGCAGTCCTCATCGGAATGACTGCCTTTAAGCGTACACATTCTGCCGATATCGATGACCGATTCAGTCGGATTTGCAGACGATCAGAAAACTACTTGGAAAAGTGTATTTCATAACATAAAATAGTAGATTTATCCGTATATAAGTTTGAATATTTTCTGAAACTCATTGTTGTGAAACAACATCGTTATTATAATTCCAATTAACGTTACCTTGTTCTGCCCATGCCAGGTGACCGTGTAAGCGCGCATATCCGTATATAAGTTTGAATCTTTTCTGAAACTCATTGTTGTGAAACAACATCGTTATTATAATTCCAATTAACGTTACCTTGTTCTGCCCATGCCAGGTGACCGTGTAAGCGCGCATATCTCCCATATTCGAGGTGTCGGTCAACGCTTACGTTATATTTGCAACATGCTTTCTTATTAATTTCATGTGTTGGCATGGCTACCTGAACAGCATGTATATATTTACACCTGGTAATTGTTTACCATTTTGATTGACAGGTGGAAATATATCCGTTGTAACTTGGTCAATGATTTATTGGAAAATGATCATACAGAATAATGGGGTGACTTTCATGTCATTCTGACATATTTCTAGTTTTCTGTTCAAATCTGACCCCAAAAACGTACCTGCTCACTATACCCGCAAATTTACGGTAGATCCCCACCCCATATAACCATATATAACCATTGCTGGGCATCAAGAGACAAACACAATCATAATATAACTTGGTTCGCACAGGTCTTGAAAAACCTTTGAATTTGATGTAAGCATTAAAAAAACCTTGAAAATCAGTGAAGTTAGTTTCTGTCATGTTAATTCAGTATTTTGTAAACATTCGTTGCAAACAATCATTATTTTTAACACAGATTAATCGTCAAATTGCAGATCGTAATTTTTAATAATTCCGGAAAATATATACCGATGAAGTTTCCGGTGTTACTTTTTCAATTCGTATCATAACTGCATTTGAATTGATTAAGTCTCGTAGTCAAAGCGCCAAAGTAACATACGGTCATGCGCATTAAGAGTATTGTTAACAAGCGGACACACACGGAACAACTGCGATGCGGAAGTGCGTTTTTAACCGCAAATGGCTTGCCGATCCCAGATTTTTCTGGTTGAGAGTGTTCAAGGGTGACAGGACTTTTGCTTTGTGCTCGCTGTGTTACAAAATTATTGATCTGGACAAGATGTGGGAACACGCCCTTACATCACATATGAAAAGTAAAAAACACTTGAAAAGGAAAGGAAAGCTTACACCACAGGAGTCAAACTCCTGTGCTTACACTACCTAGTAACACAGTCAAACTGCATGAGAAAAAGGTTGAGGGGAAAGCAGGATTAACTTAAGAAACTCGAGGACTTGTCAAAATAAGTAAATTCTTTGAAGCAGTAAATTTATTGTTTTCTTGCAAAAAGAAGAAAACTGAAAATAGTAAAGGTAATGTTTATTAAAATTGTTTGTTTATTTTGCAATATCAAAATTTATCTTGAAAAACCCTTGAAAAGTCCTTAAATTTTGAGGTCAAAAGTTTGTATGAACCATGTAAGAATTGACCCTGGGGTCTGGGCCCACCTCTAGGGACTTTATTTCTTTGACAAACTTTTGAAAAGGTTTTGATCCCCATCCCATGACCATATATTCTTTTGAATTAGGCGTAAGGAGATAAATACAGTCGTGATATTATAATTGGTTACAATCGGTTCCTGCAAAGAAAAATGGTGTTTTGTTCAGGTGATAACAAAAAGAAGGAGCTCAGGTTTTCAATATATTGATATGGTAGTTACAACTATGTGTTCTATTTGATAAAATTGTTAAAGGAGCTCGAGGTCACTGCTGCCTAGTTAAAAATGACCAAAAACAGATATTTTCACTCCTTACGGCACAATTGAAATCTTTCTCCTTTAGTATCTCCTTTAGTGTATACGATAGAAGGGAATTCAGCCAAATTTTGTGTATTCTCAGCATCCTTGGGCAAAATTTAAGGGACTACATTTTGTATAAATGGAGGATGTGACACCCCTGTTGGCAGAGGGGCGGGGCCAAATGGGAGAACTTGAGGTAAATAAATGTTTAAAATCCATCCACTTCAGTTCCATTGAAGGGAGTTTTACCACACCAGGTCCAATGGACTGGTGAGCTTATGCTATGGTGCGGCATCTGTTGTCTATCCAATCGTCCATCCATCCATTAATCCATCTGTCCTTCTGTTCATCAGCTTTTCCTTTAAAATGCTACAAGCCCTGAACGACTCAGTGGATTTTGACATAATTTGGCTTAAAGCATCCTTGCACAAAGAATTTTGTGTAAGCAGAGAGTGTGACCCCCTTTTTAGCAGAGGGACGGCGAGATAGTGGAAATTGAGGTAAAGCTTTAAAACCTTTCTTCTTCAGTACGATTTGAAGGATTGAAAACAAATTTTATGCAGTGCATCTTTAAGCAATAGGAACCCAATTTTTTGTTTAAACTGAGGGTGTGACCCCCTTGGGAGCAGAGGTTGGGGCAATAGGGGACTTTCACTTTAGATTAATCTTCCAAAATCATTCTCCTGTTGTACGAATTCAAGGATTTCAACCAATTTATGTGTAGGACATCCATGGGCAAGGAGGATTCAATTTTGTATAAACTGAGAGTGTGGCTCCCCTAGGGGCAGAGAGGTGGAGACCATTATGGTGAAAAATGGGATAAATAGTTAAAATCCTTTTGCTTATGCATGAATGGAGGGATTTGAAAGAAATTTGGTTTATTATTACGTATCCTTGAGCAAAGGGGATTCAATGTCATATAAATGGAAGGTCCATTCACCCCTGGGGGTAGAGGGGCTGGACCTAATAGAAGTATGAGTATATGTTGGACATGTTGTAATTCACAGACATTTTCTCATTCAATTAACACCCATGCCGGTATGAAAATTTAAAAAATTGCCATTCAATCCTTATATATATAAATATAACCTCTCTGAATGTTACATCCCTCAAATGGGCTGTTTAGGGCATTGCTCACCTGGAGTATGTGCATAATAATAACTAAAGGTAATTAATTATGAAGCTAATATTATTAATTCCATAACTTATGTTGAAGGAGTGAAGTTAGCACGAAAAATAGACAAGATGGGAATGAGGAGTTCTGACACTGCACAGGTACATCTGGAGGATGTACGCATACCAGCCTCGTATATCATTGGAGAGGAAGGAATGGGATTCACATATCAAATGTTGCAGTTCCAGGAGGAACGCTTGTGGGCTACAGCAGCAGGTAATCATTAGCGTAAAAAAGAATTACTTAAAATTAAATAATTCAACATTGGCAAATAAACTGTGAATACAATGTATATATCTAGTGCCTAATTTCCATGTCTACTTATTTACATGATTGTGTTTTAGATTACTTAATTTTGAGATATTTTATTTGCCAAATGAATAATTGGGCGTTATATAAATCCAGTTTGAATGTGTATATCAGATTATTTTACTAACCATTTCTATCTTGTTTATTCATCTGTCATTTCAAACAGTTGACTACTGAGTTCCCAATCTGTTGATTAATATAGATCTCACAAATTAATGACTGAAACATTTTGTTTGAAAATGTTTGAAAATCACTTGGAATATCACATACCTTTTCTTTGCTTGCTTGGTGTTATAATGTCCAGGTGAACATAAATGTCTTATTACAGCTATACTTCCCCTGGATAAGTGTATTACTACGACAGCAGAATATACTAGCCAAAGAAAGGCTTTTGGACAGCCAATCCTTAGCAACCAGGTGGTCCACTTTCGTCTGGCCGAGCTTGCCACAGAAGTGGAGGCTCTTCGTTCAATGTTGTACCGAGCAGTAGGTAAGCCTTGAATCCTCTTAATTCTCTTTTTGATATAGGATATTGGCCAGGTGATAAATCAGATGGGTTGTCAAAAAAATAATTCTTTGATGCACTTGAATGGCAGGTTCCAACGACAATACATGTAGGTTTCAAGTTCAAGTTTTTTTATTTACCAAATGCAATACAGCATATTTATCTCAAGACCATTATTCTTAAGAAAAAAACAACTCCAACACAGTAATGGGATTGAAGGCCACAGATTTATTCAAAACCCCACAAAACTAGATGGCTACATGTATCAATAAGCATTTCTGGAACTCTGGCAAAGACTTATATCTCCAGCTGTATGCCCACCAGCATGGTGACCGGACAAAACAGCAACCAGATAGGACTGTTCCTTGGGAAACCAGGCGAACACAACCCTTGTGCAAAGCACGCCATGCTCCAAGCAGTTGCCTATTAACCAATATGATATCCATCTCTTGCCAGAGTTATCTTCCCCTTATTACATTACCACTGAATTATGTCCCTTGGGAAAACATAGCAGCCCTAACCATGATACATGTAACACTTTAATAAGATAGGGTATTTGCTTATTGAAACATGTTATGTTGCCAACTTGCCAGAATTCTGCCATGTTTAAAACAGCAAATCTGTGACAAAGAAAATATTTGAAGTCATGTACATGAATGATTCATGTAAATCATTTAGCAATTCAGTATCTCTGCCCACTGTCCACAGTCACTGGCCAATATTTTGGGCATAAGTTAACTTTGAATCTAATAATAAGATGTCTTTGGTAATAAGACTACACCTCTCCACTTGTGATATTTGTCCGAAGACTATACTTACAATCAAATTTAGAAAAGAAACACTACTCATTTCCAGAATGAGTCTGCAGTTAATGCAGGCCACACACACTAAGCAGACTTATAATGTCCCTGCAAGGCATTCCAGAAATCCATGATGAAGTTGGTGTAAACTGAAAGATACAAAATCTAAAAGCAGTATGTGCGCTCACTTCCCAAGTGCTAAACATCTTGAAATTGCTGGAAAGTTATGTAATGGTAACATAATAAATCATAATATGCATTCATAGTCAAGGCTCTAAAGAAAATTACGCAAATGTTTAATAGGGGTCGGGAGGGTGGGAATTCAAACTTTTTGTTGTGCACACATGTGCATGGCTCTTCTCCCAAAATATGACTACACATGCCGGAAATTCACCCAATAACATGGAATTATGGGAAACCATCTGTAGATAACTCTGACATCCTGTAATACTTCAGATTTATCAAGAAAGACAACTATTGTGACCTTATGATATCAAATATCAAACTTCCATAATGGCTTCAATAAATTTGATAACCGTATACTGCGGTAATCAGTAATATAGGGAGATATGTAAAGATGATCAAGTCAGTATGAAGCTTGAATCCAGGTGAAAATTTGTCCATGAAAAGGTGATCACACAATTTCACCCAATGGGGTATTTGTTAATAAAGATGCATCACATATTTACCAGTTATAAAATATTAAAACAGATTGACTGATACATGACAAGTATGTATACAGTGTACATATTAATATTATGTTAATTAAGTCACATAAAAAGTATTTAACACATGAAAAGAATGATAAAGCTAACAATAATTTGACAACTTGAGCTACCTGTTCAGAGTCCGACACAATTTGCCGTCTTCCGGAAGAGGAAGATGCTCTCAGAAGAGAGCATTCTGGGTATGACAATCAAGCAGTCGGAAGACTTCCAATATGGCAGACATAAACAAACTAACGCGTGCTTGTTTAGAAGGAATAAATGCATTGACCACAACTGTATCAGGAATCGTCTTGTTTCCATAAATACACTGAAAATGGCAAAACGTGCAAGACCATATATATAGCACGTCACTGTAAATATATATAGATTCTAGTGTTTGTATCAATATTGAATTAGGTCTTGGAACAGGGCCTATTGCCAACACGTTACACTGCCATTGGAATACCTGGTTTTCTAACCACACGCTTATTTTCTGTAAACACCTCATTTGAATAACTCTGAAACGTGTTGGATATGACGAAACTGCAAAACATACATATTTAATGCAGATTATTACTACGATAGCTGTTAAAAGCGATGAATGTGTAGCAATTTAACACATTCCTCAATCACCGCATTTCAAAATTGCGTTGGCTACCTCCGTCATCTTGGAATGGAAATCTTCCACCTCGTGAATGGAAGACCCAGAAGATTTTCCTGAAGCAGAAGAGCTCCTAATCGAGTGATTGGAATGCATCTTCCAGAAGCAGATGACGGCAAATCATGTCGGACTCAGCATTTATTCCTAGCTAGCAACAGGAGGTCAACAGGTGGTAGTGATGCAAAATCTTTCTTCCCTCAGGTAGATATTGGACTAACCTAATGAGCGGGCTAAGGCATTCTGTTTCCAGGGTTGAATCACATATGTGAACAATTCTCTGCTACTTTTGTAATAGGCCTGTGACAAGATGTACCATTAGGCTAACAGAGCACAGGCCTGCCTTCCCAAGCTAATATTGGAGACAATAAATATCAATAAACTGTATTGCTTATGATAATAAAAGAATTGAATTGAAATACTCACTACCCATGAATGGATCATTAGCTGTCAACCAGCAAAAGATGAGAAGAAAGGACTATGTATGGTTTTGGCCTTTTTTGGCCCCCAAATCCATCATAATTAAAAATCTTCAATAGAACTTTCAAATGACTGTTTCTTTAATTTTGAATACTTCCCTGGTACTAATATTTGAACATTTATTTAGGTTCTCAATTATGGCTGCCATGTTAATCAGTAAATATTTGCATAAATTAATGAAATTTGAATATTCAGTCAATTTTGACAGTTTTTTGCCTTGTTTTTCTCTTATAAGTTACCATAGAGTGCACTCTTGAACAAAATTCTTATTTCTCCTAAAGATGTATTATAGGTGCCTACACATTATCCTTTGATTTTGAGTTTGTTCAAGCATGCGCTCTACAGTTTCCAGGAGAAAAACTATGCAAAATATGACAAAATTCACTGAATATTTTTTTCTTTCTAATTTATGCAAAGGTGGGGTCAACATTTGGCCCCCTCTTTGATTTCTTTTACTCTTTTGCCATATGTAGATACGTAAAATTGATCAATAACTGCATATATGATTATTCATAATTACAACTGATAACCGTAGTGGACCTCCTTGCATAACACCAGGTCGAGTGACGGGGGTATCCTAACAAAGTGACAGATAAATGTCACAGGAGAATGTTATTTTGAAAATGAATTATGATAGTGTACAGTGCATAAAACTACTGTTATTTTGATACTTAATATGTCATATTGGTATACATGAAGTAAGCGTAGTGATACTTTAAATTGGAAAAACATGCAAAATTTTCACAAAATTCAAAATATAACCAACATTGTCAACTTACCTATATATAAACTTGGCCACGTGCACTGTACAACAGACAGAAACCAAGATGGCGGACGAGCAGCTCAAGCAGTTCAAAGATTTGAAAGAATTTATCACAGCTCTTGATAGCAAATTATGTAACAAAATAGGGGAAGTAAACGCAAAAATTGACACTTTTAATGCTACTGTAGAACAATGTGAGCACAGAATGAACAAACTCGAACAGAAAGTTGACGACGAAGTAAATGACACGATGCGTCTTATGTTTAAATCATTTAATAGATTCAAATGGATCGAACACAGATATTTTGCCTGTAGCTGTATATTATTAGTCCACTTTTAGTTGAGCTTATGCCATACCACAGCATCCATCGTCTGTCCGTCAGTCAACTTTTCCTATAAAATGCTACTTGTCCTGAACGGCCTGGTAGATTTTGACTAAATTTGGACTGAATTTATCCAAATTTAGTCTGGAGCATCCCTAGGCCAAGGGGACTCAATTTTGTATAAATGTTGGGTGTGGCCCCCCTAGGAACAGAGAGGCAAGGCCGAATAGGGGAAATGGAGGTAAAACCTTTAAAATCCTTCTCCTACCGTAGGGATTAAAGGATTTTATCCTAATTTAGCCTGGAGCATCCTGGGGCTAAAGGGACTCATTTTTGTATAAACGGTGATTATGGCCCCCCTGGGGGCAGAGGGGCTGACTTGAAAAGGGAAATTGAGGTAAATATCGATTATATATAAAGATATTTGAACCCCCAAAAAATATTTAAACCTTATTTAAACCCAACATAAAGAAGAAAGCTACAAGTCACACAGGTAACTTTCACACAGGTAAGTTATCTGTGGGGTAAATATATATATGAAACAGACTATAATTGGTTTGCCATTGTCTTCCTAAATCAACACTTTCCTTTGTTATATAAAAAGTGGGGGAAACGAGAACACCCCCTCCTACCATAGGGATTAAAGGATTTTTAGCTCACCTGGTCCGAAGGACCATGGTGAGCCTATGCCATACCGCAGCGTCCGTTGTCCGTCCGTCCGTCTGTCCTCGTCCGTCAACTTTTCCTTTAAACAACTTCTTCTGAAGAACGGACAGGCCCTACAAAGTTTGAGAACGAAAATGACCTTGACCTACTTTCAAGGTCACAGGGGTCAAATGTGTCAAACACTTCAAACGACTTCTTCTGAAGAACTAAAAGGTATAGAATCTTCTATTTGGCTGATGGCATCCTGGGATGGAGCCCAACAAAGTTTGAGAATGAAAATTACCTTGACCTACTTTCAAGGTCACAGGGGTCAAATGTGTCAAAAGCTTCAAATGACTTCTTCTGAAGAACTGAAAGGTATAGAATCTTTATATTTGGCTGGTGGCTTCCTGGGATAGAGCCCAACAAAGTTTGAGGAAGAAAATTAGTTTGGCCTACTTTCAAGTTCACAGGAGTCAAATGTGTCAAAAACTTCAAACGACTTCTTCTGATGAACTAAAAGGTATAGAATCTTTATATTTGGCTGATTGGTTCCTGGGATGGAGCCCAACAAAGTTTGAGAATGAAAATTACCTTGACCTACTTTTAAGGTCACATATGAGGCAGATATGTCAAACACTTCAAATGACTTCTTCTGAAGAACTGGAAGTTATAGAACCTTAATATTCGGCTGGTTATTTCCTGGGAAAGATCCCAACAAAGTTTGCGAATGAAAATGACCTTGACCTACTTCCAAGGTCACAGAGGTCAACAACATTTTAATGGATTTGTTCTTAAGAACTAAAAGGAATGGATTCATAAGATTTGGCTGGTAGCTTTTGGAATAGAGCTACCAATTTGAGAAGGAAAATGACATTGACCTACTTACAAGGTCACAGGGAAAAATATGTCAAGCAACTTCTGAAGAATCAAAAAGCATAGAATCTTGTAATAATATTTTGCTGGTAGTTTCAACAGATGGAACCAACAAAGTTTGCGCGGGAAATATTTTTAGTGCAACATAATATTTAATGAGAATATTTTGCTATGACTGCTTACATATTCAGGTGAGCGATACAGGCCCTCTTGGGCCTCTTGTTGTTTTTTGTCACTTTGAATGATATTTCTGTACATGTTAAAAAAAAAATCAACTCTGTATAAATATATCAGGTGACCTTTAAGGCCCATGGGCCTCTTGTTTTGTATTTACATGTAATGAGAAAAAGTAAGCCCTGAAGATTATCTACAAATGATATATTGCATAAATAGATTTTGAGATCTGGCTAAAAAAGTAAAAAACAATGACATACCTATGTCGTCATGGCCGCCAGATTATACTTTTGACCTACTTGAAAATGTTCAATAACACCTTTTAATCATGACCTACACTATATCTGAAAGACTATGAACATATCTGCTACCGATCAAAAGATTAAGACGCTACAAAATCATTGCAGAAGAATAATGATTAGAAGAAGAATAATAAGACACATAAAAATAACAATAGGGCTTTGTGAAAAAATCTTGATCAATCTTTATAAACAGAATAAGAAAAATAACAATATCAATAGGTCTTTTCACCTGATGGTGCAAAGCCCTAAATTTAAATAATATAATAATCATAACAAAAACAATAGGTCTTTTCACCATTAGTAAAAGCCTTAATGTTACTACACATGGGGTTTAATTAATCATCTTATAATTGGTGGACCTGTTTAAGGGATTAACTGATTGTAATCATTTGCTTGGACAACACTAATAACTTTGATTCCTTGGTAATTTCCAGGCCAGTATATTCAGGGAAATGATGTGACCATGCTGGCCTCCATGTGTAAGCTAAAGAGTGGACGACTAGCTCGAGAAGTCACAGATGGATGTCTACAGTACTGGGGAGGCATGGGATTCACTAACGAGGTTCTAATCAGCAGGTTTTACAGGTGTGTCTGAGTTAAGTTAAGCAGAAATGGTAGCTAGCAGACAGGTAATATGTAAATCTTGGAAAAGTCCAAATTAGCTTCTAGCAGCAAGTTTACAGCTTGTTAGCCCACCATCATTATGTTCACTTTCTGGATGATTAGAGGAACTTTAACCAAATTTGGTCCAGGACATCTTTGGGCAAAGGGGACTTCATTTTGTATAAATGGAGGTTGTGGCCAAAATTGTGAGTAGAGCATCCTTGTGCAAAAGTATCACTGTGTAAGTGATGGGTTTGGCCCAGGGAGCAGAGGGTGGGGGCCAAGTAGGAGGAATTCAGATTATTCTTTCAAATCATTCTCCGTCAGTAGTGAGTTAGAGGGATTTGGTTCAGAGGGGGTGAGGGGGAATCCATTTTGTATATATGGAGAATGTGGTCCCCCTTTGGTCAGAGGGGCTGGGCACAATGGGGGAACATAATGATAAATGTTAAAAATCCTCCTTCTGAACGGATAACCGAGGAAAACCAAGTCTTGGGAAGGGAGAACCTCTGACTTTTCCCTGGAAGGGATAAACCCAAGGCGGCACAGTACGCCAAGAACCGACCTTGTGCTCCAAGACAGGGCAACTGGATCCACTTGGAGCAACAGGGAGTCATCGAAGTAGATGTGTGCATCTACCCGGAGACTGTGGAGGTGCCCCACTACTACCTGCAACAACTTGATGAAAACCAAGGGGGCCATAGTGAGGCCAAAGGGCATAGCGCGAAACTGATAAACCTTTTGCTCGAAAGTGAACCTGAGGAACTTCCCAGCCGACTTCCGGAAAGGAATGTGAATGTAAGCATCCTTCAGATCGATGGACGCACTGACGGAATGATGTGTCGCAGCGTTTCCATCTGGAAGTGCAGGGAATCAACGTACGTGTTGAACGTACTGAGTTTGATGATGGGCCTCCAGGCACCAGAGACCAGAGAGCCTCCACCTTTCCAGGATCGAAAGGAGACGGGGGGAAAAGATAGGCTCTCGTGACAGAGGTGGATCCCTAAGAAGCGGGATGCAGAGACCTTTGGACAGAACTCCTAGAGCCCAACTGTCTGATGTGTTTTCTTTCCAATGAGGTACGAAATGGGACAGCGGACCGCGACTGGCAAATCTGGAAGGGGCCAATCTAACCCTTCCCAAACCACAGCGGCGGAACCTCCGACACCACAGGGCGTGGGAGCTGCGACAGACAGTGGACAAGGAGTTACCATGGGCAAGGAAGAGTCATTTTGGGGGGGGGGGGGGAACCAGGGGCCATACCCCCGCCGCCATAAGCCGCACCTGGCTGACCTGACCAACCCCACCCAGACTGACATACAGAAGGGCCTAAACCTGTAGGGCCAGTAAAACCAGTCCCACCGGGGACGCAGCCTGCACCGGCAAACCCGAATGCAGCAGCGCCGGCACTTACTGTAGGAAAACCCAGGGAGGGGACACAAGAAACAGAGCTGGGAGCATAGGTTTTTACACCAGTGCTCAAACAACGGTACAAACCAGCCGAGGCTAGCTAGGCCCAGGCATCACTTACCACCGGACTGGGCAGTAAATACTGCACAGTGGTGGACGACGAGCTAGACACTATCACCACGCCAGGGGTGAGAGAGAGGGCCATGTCCAACGAAACTAACCCTTTAACAACGGCCCCAGTACAGGCCGAACCCGCAGAAACGAACCTCAGGGAAGACTCGCCAACAGCAATAGAGAGTTTTCTCATAAAGCATGTTCCTTAGTAAATCTATTTGAATATATGGACTTTGATGACTAATTTCCATGTCATATTAACCCCACATTAAGTTAAACAGTAATCATATGTAAGGGTATAACACCTGTTATTTGTATACTTTTGTTTTCTTCTCAGGGATTTCCGCCTGCTGTCCATAGGGGGTGGGGCTGATGAAGTTATGCTGTCAATCATATGCAAATACATGGACACATTACCAAAAAACCCAAAGAACTCTACAAAATAAAAATGATAGGATAGAGTAAGGAAGTGAAAGAAAAGTGGAACAGTTTTCATTCACTGTGATCCTCAAAGTTGGAACATATATTCCTCAAAAATACCTGCATAAAATGTACACCTTGAGAACCCTAATTTGTTATCAGAATCAAATGTTTTCAAATAAAGGAGAGTATGATTTTTTTTATTATATCTGCTGTGGCATAATTCAGTTGATTTTGTTTTCAGGGCCAAGTGAGGTTATGCCATGGTGTGGCATCAGCATTATTTTTAACTCTTATAGTATGGTGTGTCGTTTGTCGTCAATTGTCTGTCCACCGTCCGTCAACTTTAACTTTGAACGACTTCTGCTTACGAAATGGAGCATATATGGCCATGATGTTTGGCCAGTATGTACCTGGGACTGAGTGCTATATTTTGTTCTCAAATAAAGGACCTTGACCTACTTTCAAGGTCACAGGGGTTAAATATGGAAAAACCATTTAACAACTTCTTCACACAACTCCAACAATCCAGGTGGAGTATAAATTGGTCTGGGGTGGATGTTGCGGTATCTGTGCTGTAGCATTCAAGTGAGGTGGCACTATAAATGATGCCGTTGTAAGCACAGTCCCACTACAAACAGAACACATTAACATCTCCAGCACACACACAGGCATACACACATAAGGAGATATTAGCCAGGTGGCATAGGACTAGCAGTTAGCGCCTGATAAGGCAGCTCCTGTGAATTAATAAAAGTTGTATTGATTAATGTATTATGCTAATTGTGTTAATTGTATACCAATGTACTGTAAAGCGCTTTAGAGTGGCTTATGTTAGCTAGAAAGAGAGCTATATCAAATGCTGTATATTATTAGGGCTTTTCACCAACTGGTGAAAAGACCTATTGTTTTTGTTATGTTCCTTATTCTTGCCTGGGGGCAGAGGGGTGGGTCCGAATATGGGAAATAGAGGTAAACATTCAAAATCCTTTTTCTACCACAGGGATTAGGGGATTTCATCCCAATTTGTTCTGGAGAATCCTTGCGCAAAGGGCACTCAATGTTATATAAACGGTGGGTGTGGCCCCTAGGGCAGAGGGGTGGAGCCCAATAGGGGAAATAGAGGTAAAACCTTTGAAATCCTTCTTCTACCATAGGGATCATGGGACTTTATCCCCATTTTGTCTCCATCAAGTTGTCTTGTAGTGCTGTTACTATTAGGGAGTGTTCATTAAAACAAGATGGCCAACAGGGCGTCATCTTGGATTTTGACTTTTGAAGTTTGTTCTTGCTATATCTCGAGAATTAATGGATGGATCTTGCTGAAATTTCATATGTACATACAGTACCTACCATGAAGTGATATATCTTAACCTGATATCAAGCACAAGTAACCATATCCAGGTGAGTGATCAGGCCCTGTGGACCTCTTGTTATAAATATGAACTGATATTGGAAATTCAGTTGCTATTATTTATTAGGTAATAATAATAATAATAATTGGAGGTTCTTATATACCGCTTTATCACAACCTAGTGCGTAGGTCGTCTCAAAGCAGTTCACAAATTATTATCCGTGGTTATAGGGCCTTTGCAACTAGCCAGTACATTTCTCAACTCCCTGGGGAGCATACAGCCGGAGCTGCCATTTCGGCACTAACAGCTAGCATTCAACAATTCTAACATTGCCCAACCACGTACTCATTTACAGCTGAGTAGACTGGAACAAGCAGAGTAAAGTATCTTGCTCAAGGATACAACACATTGCCGTGCCGTGGCGCGAACCGGCAACCCTTCGGTCACGAGCCCGGCGGTCTACCACTGGACTACCGTGCCTCCTCAAGAATGGTGAAGAATACAGTGTAATGACTCAAAAATGAAAACTTCACCAGAAAAAATAAAAAGCACATCAACTGAATTGACTATATTTCAACATTGTTAGAGGTTATATGCAGTGTTCTGTATAATTATATCTATGATTCAACCTACGTGCGTAGTCGATCATGCATGCATGCCGAAAAAAGTTACAAAGAAAAATACTTCTTTTTAGGTACAAAAAAGTTATAACTTTTGATGCTAGATTGGAACCTTGTGAGAAAGAGAGTTTCAATCTAGTACTAAAAAGATACAAAAAGGTATTGAAAAGTTACACTCAAACACTTTGTTCAGTTCAATCATTACTTTTTTGGCAAACAAAAAGGTACACAAGCGTTACATTTAGCCACTAAAGCAGCACTAGGTAGTAAAAAGGTACCATAAAGTTATAACTTTATTTAGTTACTACAAAAGTACAAAAAAGTTATGCTTTTCTGAAATACTGAAAAGGTACAGAAACAGTTCTAGTAAAAAGGTACAATAAAGTTATAACTTTATTTAGTTACTAAAAAAGTACAAAAAAGTTATACTTTTCTGAGATACTGAAAAGGTACCGAAACAGTTCTAGTAAAAAGGTACAACAAAGTTATAACTTTATTTAGTTACTAAAAAGGTACAAAAGGTTATACTTTTCTGAGATACTGAAAAATGGAGAAAATGTATTTGTAAGGTATAACTTTTTAAAGCTTCATAAACCTCTGATGTATTATGAAAAGGTATCAAACAAATTTCATAACCTAACCTATACTGGATCTGTTGTTTAAATGAAATTCTATTTTATAGAGTACTCCTTTGAAGTTACTATCATATATCACCTGCTTTCTTGTAGTTATTATATAAATAAATATTCCATTGTAGTAACTATAATATAAATAATTTTCTTTGCGTTACTATTATATAAATAGATATTTTCTTTTAGCTACTATTATATAAATATTTTCTTGAAGATACTATTTATCATATAGATATTCTCTTGCACTTACTACACTATAAATATTTTCTTGTAGTTACTATTATATAAATACTTTCTGTAGTTACTATTATTATACAATATAATACACAATAATGTAATAAATATACTCTCATGCTGACTTCCAGGGAGTGCCCTGCATTGACTATGACTCTCTCCAGCTCTGACACTAGCATACTCACTTTTATTCTCTTGTATTCACAACTTTTTCACATAACCATTGCTAAAATAATCATTAATAGAATATCTCTTGTAAAGTTACAACAAACAATTATATTAATAATTCTAAAAATTTGAAATCTCTCATTTGTTCTATGTGGTTGAGTTCTTCCTGGCCAAGCCGACCAAAGCACTGATTATTGTCCTCATTGAAAACCTGATTTCTGACAGGCCACTTTTCCCATGAATCGGCACAGCATAACTTGTTGAAAAGCAGATGAATTAGGAAAAATAGCTACTAACATAAATGCAAAATTATTAAATTTTCTTAGTTCTTTCTTCATCGCTTAAAATTCTAGGAATTAATGAATATGAATGGTGAAATTCTATCGGAAGCATTTTATGGTAAACTTGCTATTTAGTATTCACTGACGGGCACCATTAATGTAGCTATAGCGATACTTTTGTAATTTCAGTGACATTACTACTCGTAAAGAGAATTGCTGTAGAACTCTTTTCTTTTGTGCTGTTATGAAAAGTTTTAATTCATAATTACCAATTCTTGTTCCAACAATGGTCTGGTTAAAACCTTCCTTTCCGTTGCACCCAGAAAGGTTTCCCAGGTTGACCAGCTCATTGTTGGTGTAGAACACTGACATCAAATATCTGGCGACCTGTTCCCCTTCGTCTTCCTCTGTGCGGCTTTTATGTGTTTGGGATACACATAAACCCCAGTCCCAGGTATAAGCTCCACCATCTGTCATTTTGCAATTAAAATGAGTCTCCTAAACAAGCAGGAAGTAAACAAGAATTTTAAGCAACAGGTTTACCTCTAATTTCCTACATGTACTTTGACACAACACAATAGCATTGTAACAGTTGATCGGATTACTAATATATTTACGATATGGTGTGAAGAGATTCAAAAAGAAAAGCTTTTCAGTTCATTGTGTGTTTATGGTATATAACATCTATATAAATGTAATAGCAAAATCTATCGGTGATTGCTTAGGAATATTCTACTAATTCACCTTGTGTAGAAATGTAAATACCAGTGCACTACTCATTTGTTGGCTTTGATCTGTTTTATTTCACCTTAAATACCTCCCCCAACAAGAACCGGGGTCAAAGTCAAGAGATCCACTTTGACCTTTGGACCCAAATGACCTTGACCTTTAACCCAGTGACCATGATCTTTGGTCAGTTGACTTATTCTTAAATTCCGACCAACTTTGCTTCATAATACCATAACAAAATGTTCATCAGTAAAAAGTGTCATAAAGAAATGTTCACCAGTGAAAAGATACTAAATTTGACCTTGAATTAAGCCAGGTGACTCTTTGTTAAATTCCGACCAACTTGTTTCATAATGTCATAAAATGCTCATTCATGGAAAGCTACATAATTTGACCGTGACCTTGACCTCTGACCTTTGGTCAGTTGACTCCTTGTTTAATTCTGATCAACTTTGCTTCATCATGTCATAATAAATTGTTAAGCAGTAAAAAGTTACAAAATCTGACTTTGATCCAATGACCTTGACCTTCGATAAGTTGACTTCTTGTTGTATTGTGACCAACTTTGCATCATAATGTCATTACAAAATGTTAACCAGTAATTAAAGAGCAAAAACATATATTTTTTAATGTTAAAATCCAAGATGGCTGATTAGCAGCCATTTTGAATCAGATCTGCCCGAAAAATTACCAAGCAGAACTAGGATGCATGGGAAATCATCTTGTAATTTTTTTTAAACTTACTCCATCATTTACTTCCATCAATATTGTGCAAAAGAAAAAAACGGACAGACAGACGGACAACCTGATTAATATAGGACACCTGCATCTTCGATGTGGGGCCCTAATAATTATAAAAATCAAAATTCCAAAAGAAAGCCATTTTCATTTCAGCTTGTATACATATAAAGGCTGTCAAATTTTAATAAGGTTAGACAAAAGACGGAGGAGACTTATGAGATTACAAAAGCTAAAACAAAAGATAACAAAATCAGTACCTTAAATCAATGAACTTACCTTTGTTTGATTTGTTTTCGGCACGAATGTTCTTTGCAGCAGGGGGTTGAGGGGGAGGTTCATGGACGACTATAACAGACTCATGAGGTGGAGCTGAGACTTCTTCATCTGTTGTTTCTGTTTGTATTTCCCCCGATCAGTGTGCACAGCTCTTGTTATTATCTAGACAAAGAGAAAATATAAAAATAAAATGTGATTTAAAAAATTGGAATTCTCTAATTTAACTGATGTATATACTGAGCTATACATATATAAGGTTTCTGTAGGGATCAGGGTAAGGACATGCAGTGTGGAAGGAGAGGGATCATGCAACTTGGAGAGATTTGTCGTCGCCATAGCCTTCGCTATCATTGCTATGCTGATGACACAAATTTACATGGTCATAAAACCACACAGGACAGTTTGAATACAGTCTCAGAAAGTCTGGAAGCTTGTCTGACAGATATCAGTATCTGGATGAACGCCAACATGCTTAAACTTAATCAGGAAAAGACGGAACTAATCGTCTTTTCCCCAAAGTGTCAGCAAACAATGGCTCTCCAGCTCAAGGTTGGTGCCAGAACTATTGAGACTGTTCCAGCTGTTAAAAACCTAGGGGTATACTTTGACAGTTCTCTGAACATGGAGAAACAAGTGAACGCTATTGCCAAATCCTGTTACTACCAGATCAGGAACATCGGCTGTATTCGGCAGTTTCTAACTGCAGATGCATGCAAGATTTTGGTGCATTCACTTGTTACCTCTCGGTTGGATTATGGTAACGCCCTGCTCTGTGGTATATCTGACAAACTAACTAGTCGTCTGCAGAGGGTCCAGAACACTGCAGCACGGGTAGTTACTCGTATTCGAAAGAGAGCACATCACACCTGCGCCTGAATAAGAAAACATTACTGGTTACCTGTACGATACAGGTCGCAGTACAAAATTCTGGTATACACATACAAGGCACTGAATGGAACAGCTCCTCAGTATTTACAGGAACTTGTTACCCTGTATCAGCCGTCAAGATCCCTGCGGTCGGAGTCAGAATCTTTGTTGTGTGTCCCAAAATCTCGTACTGTGACCTACGGAAACAGATGCTTTGGGAGGGTTTCGGCTACGTTGTGGAATAGCTTACCATCTGCTATTAGGAAGTCAAATACCCTGACCAAGTTCAAGAGGGATATAAAAACTCACCTCTTCACGTCTTCATTTTAGAATCTCTGCAAAGACATGTAAATACCACCCTTTTATTTGTTCAATTATGTGCACATTGCTTGTTAAATGTATGAAAGTGATTGCAAGCCTTTGTTGTTTGTTTTCACAATTATAACCATTACTATTATCCATATGTTGTAAAGCGCATTATAGTAATTTTACAAATTATATAGGGCGCTATATAAATGCTGTATATTATTATATTATTATAACTTTACTGTGGAATATTTGAAATGGCACACTTCAGTTTTTAAAGAAATTTATTTTTTCCCTTTGAAGTCATAGGAATATCAAGTTATTTTTATAACACAAAACAAAAGAAGCATGTATATCGGTTTTATCAAGTTGAAAGAATTCGAAATTTTACTCACAAAAATGAAATAAAATTCAATATTTTTTCAAAGGACGTCATTAAACAATATTTGATGAAGTATGCAGAAGTTGAACAGTGCCTGTTACTTGCATGTCATTTGCTCAAAAAACTGTCAGATATATCTCTTTAAATTTCCTTTTTGAAAATGAATGTTTTTAATCTTTTTAACGATATATGAAAATTATAAAAACAACATCTATTGTACTGCTAACATTTCTGTTTTGGGTACTCTTACGTTTCAATTCAAATAGGTGAAGAAAATCATACGAAGTTTAGAAATTCCTAAGCTATTAATTACGGACAGATTAACAAAAAATAAGTAAGAAAGCATTTAAGTAGAAATTATTCAATCTTAAAATATATTGATAGGAAATTAAAATGCATTGGCTTTTAAAATTCAGTTATTTCTTATCATGAAGGAGAAATTCCAATAATTATTTAAATATTTGTAATGTGTTTGTTTACTTTATAACATGTACTACCTGATATATTAAAACGAAAAAGTGTATACTTTTATAGGAAAAATATATATTCGGCACGGGGTTTGAGTATATTAAGCTAGAAATTAAACATCACACTGAAATATCCTTCCTTTCCCCGAAGAACAAAGAATAAACAAATACCGAAAATCTTATTATACACCGAAACGGATTCTACTTTCCGAATTGTATACAAAATAAAGTAGCTCAGTAAACGAAAAATTTAATCGGTGTTTTTTTAACAGATACTGAGATAGTACTGCCGTCTGCCCACCTCTAAAGATCATACATATAAAAAACATCCATCGTCTCAGTCATGGTACTGTATTTATTTAAAAAGTTTGATATGTTTACTCTGCGTTTTGTATTGAATCCCTTCGATGAAAATAAAATTGATGGCTTACCTGAAATGGCGACGATCTTCCCATGGTATTTCCCCAGAAAACCTGGGATTCATGAAAAGATTTCATCACCAACTGTGTATTCACTAAGCTCTTTTCGCGGACGTTGCATTGTCTTCAAGGAAATGATGAAGTAGGTATCGTCTTCCAAGTAAACCAAAACACGTTCCAATATTTTGTTTACTTCTTTCGACTCGCTGATTTAGAGTTCAAAGACTAGAGGTCAATCGTATACAAAATTTACCCGCGCGCTTTTCATTGGCCTATGTAGTCACGCAAGTGCGAGATTACGTTTTCGCATAGGGCCTCGCTTAAATAACGATAAAGTCATGCCTCATATTAATTATAACTATTTATTGTTAAATACAATTCTAATTCACTGTGTAACACATTTTCTTATTGGATAAAAAAACAAATTTGCGACAGTATAATCACAGTATACCTGACCTTGAATTAAGCCAGGTATAACTATTTATTGTTAAATACAATTCTAATTCACTGTGTTTGTAACACATTTTCTTATTGGATAAAAAAACAAATTTGCGACAGTATAATCACAGTATACCTGTCGCAAATTGTTTTGGCCGCCTCACAAAAAAAATTGTATTCCTACGCGTTGTTGTTATTTACAATGGCAGCTAACTTTGATCTTGTTTGGCTGGACGACGATAATGACTCAATGAGTAGCGAAGGTGACACTGATCTTCTGGCTGCAATAAGCTTGTTAGATACATGCACAGGTACCGATGTACCGGTAATAGACACTTCTGAACAAGATGAGTCGTTGCAAACACCACCTGAATCTGACAGCACCACTGTCACAGCAGACGACACATGTGCCGAGCCCGAGGTCAGCGAGAAGACTGCACGCTTTCCACACATGGATGAGGACCAGCTGGACAATCTAGTTGCCCAAAGTTCGAGCAAGCACACGGATAAAATGACGAAATGGGGTGTAAATACCTTCAAACGTAGGTATCAAATACAAAAAAACAGCCGCCATACACCGTCCCTTCAAAGCCAGAACACATATGTGTACAGTGTCCCGTTAGTTGACCTACTTCCAGGCACGTACCGAAGCCTTGTTGCTCAAGTTCTCTCCCATCCTACAAATTACAATAAAATGCGACTGTTTTGTTTGTTGTTTTCCTTAAAATTGTGTATTCCCTCGAGATTGTTCCATTAACACATGAAATGTCATTCGGGGTGGGGAAAGAAATACACTTGTGGTCACAAATGTGTGTTTTTAGGTGGGTTTTTTGACAGAAAATATTTATTGGAATCCGAATGATGTAGAACTTGGAAATCAAAGGTTAATTTGTGAAGTTGAACACAGATTTATTATGATGTTGATTACTTTGTTAGTATCAATAATTAACATTCCATAAAAACTTTATTTTTTATTATTTATTGATTAATTTAATTTGCACAGGGATTTGTATCCATTTGCACAAAATTATTTGTGAACGTCGTTTTTAGACACCCCTGGGGGAACCCAAGTGGGGACTATTAATTTTGGTTTCAGTCCCAGATTTTGACCTCTTTTAGGAGGGCTGTTGTGAATCTTGCTTCTGTCGGAATATACCAGGCGCTAATTACAAGCTCTTGGATAACTCAGATATCGATTTCCGATTATGAATCAAGCACCTTTGAGATTCCCGAAGGGGTAAACTGTCGTATTATAAATTGCTATTGACTGATTTAGATATGCTATGTCTGACCAACGACTACCGTTAATATTTGCGTATAGTGCGTACTTTTTTAAGGGGAAAATGAGGTGTTAAGAAAGGGGTGTACACGATACTCAAGAACAATCCAAAACCAGTCCTTGGTCGCGACCATTTCTCGTAAATTTTTCCAGGATTTTCGGAAATGTTTTGATATATGCTAACAGCAATACAACTGCTAACTTTCGTTGAATAATCCCTGATTGCATTGCCAATTTAACAATTACGAAAAGTTGCAAGTTTAAGTCATATTATACTTTAGAATCGGATAAATAAACTCGAGTAAACTTTTCAGGACGTTACGTTTGATAAATACCACGTATCGGGGAAACATTACGAAGAATTGCATCGGATTTATTACTCTGTGGTTAAAATGTCGTTCTTGGGTAAAATCTTGCTGAACTCTTTTTGTCCGTAGGAATGTGGCAAAACGACACGGGTAAAGTGGCGAAGACAGCAAGTTTGTGTAGGTCGCAAAGAGTCGAAGTTGCGTGATATTATTAACCGGCAGGAATTTACAAAGTGACATCCATGCGAATTGAACCGATAATGATAAAGGTTGGAGTTTGAAAATTAAATATCAACGGGTTCAAAACAGCCAAATACATTCCGATCTTTTCTTTTCGAAGGAGAATTGCTGATATCACAATTGTTTGGTGTTCTTTATGTCTTGCGAATCGGCTGTTGGCGGTCCTCGTCGGAGTGACTGCCTTTAAGCGTACAGTACACATTCTGCCGATCTCGATGACCGATTCAGTCGGATTTGCAGACGATCAGAAAACTTCTTGGAAAAGTGTATTTCATAACAAAAAATAGTAGAAGATTTATCCGTATATAAGATTGATTTTTTCTGAAACTTATTGTTGTGAAAACAACATCGTTATATTCCAATTACCTGTTCTGCCCATGTAAGGTGACCGTGTCAGCGCGCAGATCACCCCGTATTCGAGGTGTCGGTCAACGCTAACGTTATATTTGCGAAATGCTTTCCTATTAATTCCCTGTGTTGCCATGGCTACCTGAACAGCATGTATATATTTACACCTGGTAATTGTTTACTATTTTGATCGACAGGTGGAAATATATCCGTTGTAGCTTGGTCAATGATTTATTGGAAAATGATCATACAGAATGATCGGGTGACTTTCATGTAATTCTGACATATTTCTAGTTTTTTTTTTTTATTGATTATTGATTAATTTGCACAGGTATGTGTATCAATTTGCTGAAAATAATATGCGACCGTCCTTTTTTATTGATTATGGATCAATTTGAACCGGGATTTGTATCCATTTGCTCAAAATAATTTGTGACCGTCCTTACAATAATTACACTCAAAATAATGTTCCGCGTCTCCAGTAAAACTAAATTTATAACCGTAATACATTTGTCGACGGTTTAATTAATTTGCCGACGGTATAATTAATTTGCCAATGGTATAATAAATTTACAGACGGTATAATAAATTTGCAGACGGTTAAATCAATTTGCCGACTGTAATGTCTGTGTTTCCCGGAATAACTGAACAACCCATGCTGCTTTTATGGCGGGTCTTTTAATCATCCACTTCCGCTGTACATAACATAATCACCAAATGACGGACATAATTTCCGGAATCATAGTGTTGCTAATTTATATTCTAATTCATTGTGTTTGTAACACGTTTTCTAATTGGATAAAACAATAAATTTGCTACAGTATAATCACAGTATACCTGTCGCAAATTGTTTTGGCCACCTCACAAAAAAATTGTATTCCTACGCGTTGTTGTTATTTACAATGGCAGCTAAGTTTGATCTTGTTTGGCTGGCGACGATAATGATTCAATGACGGACACAATTTCCGGAATCATAGTGTTGCTAATTTATATTCTAATTCATTGTGTTTGTAACACGTTTTCTGATTGGATAAACAAACAAATTTGCGACAGTATAATCACAGTATACATGTCGCAAATCGTTTTGGCCGCCTCACAAAAAAATGTATTCCTATGCGTTGTTAGCTCACCTGGCACGAAGTGCCAAGTGAGCTTATGCCGTGGTGCGGCGTCCGTCGTCCGTCCGTTCGTCCGGCGTCCGGCGTCAATATTTTACTTGAAACGACTTCTTCTTAATAACCGAAAGGCCTATGGTGTCGATATTTGGCCAGAAGCAAACTGGGATGAAGGGCTACAAAGTTTGTTCAAATTAACGACCTTCACCCATTTTCAATGTCACG
>NW_018404789.1:0-137 GCF_002113885.1 Mizuhopecten yessoensis | reverse complement strand
GAGCAAGCACACGGATAAAATGACGAAATGGGGTGTAAATACCTTAAAACGTTGGTATCAAATACAAAAAACAGCCGCCATACACCGTCCCCTCAAAGCCAGAACACACATGTGTACAGTGTCCCGTTAGTTGACCT
>NW_018404788.1:5609-7225 GCF_002113885.1 Mizuhopecten yessoensis | reverse complement strand
GTCTTACATTCAACTATCTTACAACACTTAAATTAAAATACCATCCAGAAATTATCTTGATTTATATCTGAAAGCAATTTGTTGTCGGCCTAAAAAACTGCTGTACAATCGTATTCTGATTGTACGTATAGACCGACAATGACGGGATCATTGAAAGCCCTGGACAATCTCATCCGGACCCGATGGATATTGGAAGTTTATATTTGTTCAGGACTGAGTCTTTATTGCGTATCATGTAAATTGACATCATCTCAGCTGATACCAGCCATCTTTCTCAAATAACATTAATCAGTTTCTTCTAAAACCGAAAATTAACTATCACAAATAAGAAAAGACACGGAATTAGATCAGTCCGTGGAAAAGCCGAGTATTTCAATGTTAATCATTGTTACACACACACATTTGGAGCTGTTCGTATCAGTACGGCTGGTGTAACATTAACATACAATATTTTATATTTTAATACTTAGATTACAATAATTGACCTATCTTGGAATTCTTCTCCAGACTCGGATATAGCATCGTTGACCTAATTACTATCCCTGAACAAGCAATTCCTGACACATGTACAGAAGCAAAATTATTATTTCAAGAAGAATTAACTGGAAAAGATTAAAATGATGGCATACACATCCATAGTGTTACCCAGTATCTAGACTAAATGAACAGAATTAAAACTAAAATGCTGAAATAAATCAGTAAAAATAGAGGCATATGACTATGATAAATATATGTGATAGTCAGACCACATAAAGAGGGATGAAAATTGATAACCTCAAGCATTATTTCACTTTAGATTTGAGGCTTTTGCAGAAAAGTTTTTAATAATTAGGTAATTTTATGAGATTCATAGAATTGTTTTTAATGAGGGTATAAAATGTGCCTTTATACCTGTGGTATTACTGTTGCATTAGTTTTATATGTATTGGTCAAAATTTCAGGAAAAGCAGATTTTTTTTTGGAAAATAAGGCATCTGATAATGCCTGGATGGAAAACAAGAGGGATACAACGTTGAGAGACCAACCACGAGAAAAGGAGGAAGAGAAGAAAATTAGAGAAGAACAAGAAAAAGAAGACAAACTGCAAAGGTAGTGTACGGAAACCTTCAAGTCTTGAAAGTCTTAATGACAATTTTTTTGTTGTTGAAAAAAATGCATTTTCAGTGCATTGATGAGATAGAAATTTGAACACAATAACTCCTATTTACCAACTTCCGGGCTATTTGTTGAGTAGCTTAGGTGTTCGTTTTGAAATTTTTATGAGAAATGAAAAGGATGAAATAAAAATGTTCTAAATGAAAAAAAAAGCAGTGGAATTAGACTGGGATTCCAACCCAGGACTTCATATTGCTATGTTAATACTTTTACCGAATGACCTCCCGGGTAAATAGAAATAAAATTGCCCACCTTTGCTACAGTTATATCCAAACGGAAGTTAAGGGGAGGTAACTTATATAGGGGAAAACACAGTGCAGTGGGACAGGGCTCCTTAACATAAGTGATCTACAATTGATTGATTAAGTTTCCTTGTCACACTGAGCTGTGGTTTGTAGCTCACCTGGCCCTTAACATGAGTGATCTACAATTGATTGATTAAGTTTCCTTGTCCACCTTAT
>NW_018404788.1:1827-2631 GCF_002113885.1 Mizuhopecten yessoensis | reverse complement strand
TGAGTGATCTACAATTGATTGATTAAGTTTCCTTGTCCAACTGAGTTGTGGGTTGTAGCTCACCTGGCCCTTAACACGAGTTATCTACAATTGATTGATTAAGTTTCCTTGTCCAACTGAGCTGTGGTTTGTTGCTCACCTGGCCCTTAACACGAGTTATCTACAATTGATTGATTAAGTTTCCTTGTCCAACTGAGCTGTGGTTTGTAGCTCACCTGGCCNGATCTACAATTGATTGATTAAGTTTCCTTGTCCAACTGAGCTGTAGTTTGTAGCTCACCTGGCCTTTAACATGAGTGATCTACAATTGATTGATTAAGTTTCCTTGTCCAACTGAGCTGTAGTTTGTAAGCTCACCTGGCCCTTAACATGAGGGATCTACAAAAGATTGATTTCAGTTTCCTTGTCCCTCTGAGCTGTGGTTTGTAGCTCACCTGGCCCTTAACATGAATGATCTATAATTAATTGATTAATGTTTCTTGTCCAACCGAGCTGTGGTTTGTAGCTCACCTGGCCTTTAACATGAGGGATCTACAATTGATTGATTAAGTTTCCTTGTCCAACTGAGCTGTGGTTTGTAGCTCACCTGACCCCAAGGTTGCTAGAGTGATGAATTATGCCAGTAGCATACTGGCATGAAAGGTTATCAAATTTGTTGAAACCTGTGACAAGATTAATTGTCTTATTTGTCTTTAAAACCATTGTACAACTTCTCTTCTGAATAACCGAAAGGCCATAGATGATGATATTTGGCTAGTAACATGTTGGCATGAAGGGTTACCAAGTTTGTTTAAATTTGTTTAA
>NW_018404788.1:161-705 GCF_002113885.1 Mizuhopecten yessoensis | reverse complement strand
ATACACACAAGTAAATAACATGCTGATATTATTAGCTCACCTGGCCCAAAGGGCCAAGAGAGCTTATGGCATACCGCAGCGTCCGTCGTCTGTCGTCCGTCAACTTTTTTACATTTTAATCTTCTTCTTTAAAACTACTGGGCCAATTTTGACCAAACTTGACATGGAACATTACTAGGACATGGGGATCTGGATTTATGAAATTGATGGGGCTACACCCCAGGGGCCTGAGGGGCGAGGCCAAATTGGTAAAAAATGGAGTCGTCTTTAAATATCGTCTTCTCTTCTCCTACAAGTAGTAAAGAGTAATGACACATTTAATTTTAATCATCAACTAGCCCTCTTTTGAATTTATAAAATGTATGGCCCTAGGGTGGTAGGATGGGGTCAATATTGTATGTTATGGATCGTTGTATCTTTGAAACAGTTGAGATCCCAACCCCATAACCATATATAGTATTGCTGGGCATCAAGAGATAAACACAAACATAATGTGAAAATAGGCCCTGGGGTTTACCCCCCCCCCCCACCCCTAGGGACTTAT
>NW_018404788.1:0-137 GCF_002113885.1 Mizuhopecten yessoensis | reverse complement strand
ACCCCAAAACTAAATATACATTGTTGGGTATAAAGAGACGAATGCGGTCATGATATAAGAATAGACCCTGGGGTCTGACCGAACCCCTAGATACCTAGTTTCTTAGTCACAGCTTGAAAACAGTTGAGATCCCCACC
>NW_018404787.1:3564-3740 GCF_002113885.1 Mizuhopecten yessoensis | reverse complement strand
ATCTGGATACATACGATAGCTGGATACACATGACATCTGGATACATCCAATATCCGGATACACAAGACATATGGATACACAAGATATCTGAGAACACACGACATCTTGATACACCAAATATTTGGATACACACGACATCTGGATACACACGACATTCGGATACAAACTACATCTGG
>NW_018404787.1:0-137 GCF_002113885.1 Mizuhopecten yessoensis | reverse complement strand
ACACACTACATCTGGATACACACAACATCTGGATACACACGACATTCGGATACACACGACATCTTGATACACACGACATCTGGAAACACGAAATATCTGGATACATACGATAGCTGGATACACATGACATCTGGATA
>NW_018404786.1:354742-416898 GCF_002113885.1 Mizuhopecten yessoensis | reverse complement strand
TACGGTAGTCAGTCATACCAATAACCTAGAATACGGTAGTCAGTCTTACCAACAACTAAGGATACGGTAGTCAGTCATACCAATAACCTAGGATACGGTTATTGGTATGACTGACTACAGTATCCTAGGTTATTGGTGTGACTGACTATCATACCTTTAGTTATTGGTATGACTGACTACCGTATCATAGCAATAACCTAGGATACGGTAGTCGATCATATCAATAACTAAGAACTCGGCAGTCGGATATACTAATAACCTAGGATATGGTAGTCGATCATACCAATAACTAAGAACACGTCAGTCAGTCATACCAATAACCAAGGATACGGCAGTCAGTCATACAAATAACCAAGGATACGGCGGTCAGTCATACCAATAAACTAAGATAGGTAATCAGTGATATTAATAACCAAGGATACGGTAGGCAGTCATACCAATAACCTAGTATACGGTAATCAGTCATACCACATAACAATAACATAGGATACGGCAGTCATACCAATAACCTAGGATACGTTTGTCAGTCATACCAATAACTAAAGGTATGATAGTCAGTCTTACCAATAACCTAGGATACTGTAGTCAGTCATACAAATAACCTAGGATACGGTTGTCAGTCATACCAATAACTAAAGGTATGATAGTCAGCCATACCAATAACCTAGGATACTGAAGTCAGTCATACCAATAACCTAGTATACGGTAATCAGTCATACCACATAACAATAACATAGGATACGGCAGTCATACCAATAACCTAGGATACTGTAGTCAGTCATACAAATAACCTAGGATACGGTAGTCATTCATACCAATAACCTATGAAACGGTAGTGTGTCATACCAATAACTAAGGATACGGTAGTCAGTCATATCAATAACCTAGGATACGGCAGTCATTCATACAAATAACATAGGATACGGTAGTCAGTCATACCAACAACTAAGGATACGGTAGTCAGTCATGCCAATACCCTAGGATACGGTAGTCAGTCATACAAATAACCTAGGATACGGTTGTCAGTCACACCAATAACTAAAGATATGATAGTCAGTCATACCAATAACCTAGTATACGGTAATCAGTCATACCACATAACAATAACATAGGATACGGCAGTCATACCAATAACCTAGGATACGGTAGTCGGTCATACCAATAACCTAGTATACGGTAATCAGTCATACCACATAACAATAACATAGGATACGGCAGTCATACCAATAACCTAGGATACGGTTGTCAGTCACACCAATAACTAAAGATATGATAGTCAGTCATACCAATAACCTAGTATACGGTAGTCAGTCATACCAATAACATAGGATACGGCAGTCATATCAATAACATAGGATACGTTAGTCAGTCATACCAATAACACAGGATACACAAATAACACAGGATACGGTAATCAGTCATCCCAATAACACAGGATACGGTAATCAGTCATACCAATAACCTAGTATACGGTAGTCAGTCATACCAATAACTAAGGATACGGTAGTCAGTCATGCCAATACCCTAGGATACGGTAGTCAGTCATACCAACAACTAAGGATACGGTAGTCAGTCATACAAATAACCTAGGATACGGTTGTCAGTCATACCAATAACTAAAGATATGATAGTCAGTCATACCAATACCCTAGGATACTGTAGTCAGTCATACCAATAACCGTATCCTAGGTTATTGGTATGAAGTATCCTAGGTTATTGGTATGACTGCCGTATCCTATGTTATTGGTATGACTGACTACCGTATACTAGGTTATTGGTATGACCGACTACCGTATCCTAGGTTATTGGTATGACTGCCGTATCCTATGTTATTGTTATGTGGTATGACTGATTACCGTATACTAGGTTATTGGTATGACTGACTATCATACCTTTAGTTATTGGTATGACTGACAAACGTATCCTAGGTTATTGGTATGAAGTATCCTAGGTTATTGGTATGACTGCCGTATCCTATGTTATTGGTATGACTGACTACCGTATCCTTGGTTATTAATATCACTGATTACCTATCTTAGGTTATTGGTATGACTGACTGCCGTATCCTTGGTTATTGGTATGACTGACTGCCGTATCCTTGGTTATTGGTATGACTGACTACCATATCCTATGTTATTGGTATGACTGACTACCGTATACTAGGTTATTGGTATGACCGACTACCGTATCCTAGGTTATTGGTATGACTGCCGTATCCTATGTTATTGGTATGGCTGACTACCGTATACTAGGTTATTGGTATGACCGACTACCGTATCCTAGGTTATTGCTATGATACGGTAGTCAGTCATACCAACAACTAAGGATACGGTAGTCAGTCATGCCAATACCCTAGGATACGGTAGTCAGTCATACAAATAACCTAGGATACGGTAGTCAGTCATACAAATAACCTAGGATACGGTAGTCATTCATACCAATAACCTATGAAACGGTAGTGTGTCATACCAATAACTAAGGATACGGTAGTCAGTCATACAAATAACCTAGGATACGGTTGTCAGTCATACCAATAACTAAAGGTATGATAGTCAGTCTTACCAATAACCTAGGATACTGTAGTCAGTCACACCAATAACCTAGGATACTGTAGTCAGTCACACCAATAACCTAGGATACTGTAGTTAGTCATACCAATAACCTAGGATACTTCATACCAATAACCTAGGATACGTTTGTCAGTCATACCAATAACTAAAGATACGGTAGTCGATCATACCAATAACTAAGAACACGTCAGTCAGTCATACCAATAACCTAGTATACGGTAATCAGTCATACCACATAACAATAACATAGGATACGGCAGTCATACCAATAACCTAGGATACGTTTGTCAGTCATACCAATAACTAAAGGTATGATAGTCAGTCTTACCAATAACCTAGGATACTGTAGTTAGTCATACCAATAACCTAGGATACGGTAGTCATTCATACCAATAACCTATGAAACGGTAGTGTGTCATACCAATAACTAAGGATACGGTAGTCAGTCATGCCAATACCCTAGGATACGGTAGTCAGTCATACCAATAACTAAAGATACGGTAGTCGATCATACCAATAACTAAGAACTCGTCAGTCAGTCATACCAATAACCAAGGATACGGTAGTCAGTCATGCCAATACCCTAGGATACGGTAGTCAGTCATACCAACAACTAAGGATACGGTAGTCAGTCATATCAATAACCTAGGATATGGTAGAAAGTCATACCAATAACCTAGGATACTGTAGTCAGTCACACCAATAACCTAGGATACTGTAGTCAGTCACACCAATAACCTAGGATACTGTAGTCAGTCACACCAATAACCTAGGATACTGTAGTCAGTCACACCAATAACCTAGGATACTGTAGTCAGTCATACAAATAACCTAGGATACGGTTGTCAGTCACACCAATAACTAAAGATATGATAGTCAGTCATACCAATACCCTAGGATACTGTAGTCAGTCATACCAATAACCTAGGATACTTCATACCAATAACCTAGGATACGGTAGGCAGTCATACCAATAACCTAGTATACGGTAGTCAGTCATACCAATAACTAAGGATATGGTAGTCAGTCATACCAATAACCTAGGATACGGTTGTCAGTCATACCAATAACTAAAGGTATGATAGTCAGTCATACCAATAACCTAGGATACTGTAGTCAGTCATACCAATAACCTAGGATACGGTTGTCAGTCACACCAATAACTAAAGATATGATAGTCAGTCATACCAATAACCTGGGATACGACGGTCAGTCATACCAATAACCTAAGATAGGTAATCAGTGATATTAATAACCAAGNTAACCTAGGATACGGTAGTCAGTCATACCAATAACTAAAGATATGGTAGTCAGTCATACCAATAACCTGGGATACGACGGTCAGTCATACCAATAACCTAAGATAGGTAATCAGTGATATTAATAACCAAGGATACGGTAGGCAGTCATACCAATAACCTAGAATACGGTAGTCAGTCATACCAATAACCTAGGATACGGTAGTCAGTCATACTAATAACATAGGATACCGTAGTCAGTCATAACATTAACCTACGATACGGTAGTAAGTTATACCAATAACCCAGGATACGGTAGTCAGTCATACCAATAACCAAGGATATGGTAGTCAGTCATACCAATAACATAGGATACGGTAGAGAGTCATACTAATAACCTACGATACGGTAGTTAGTCATACCAATAACACAGGATATGGTTATCAGTCATACCAATAACCAAGGATATGGTAGTCAGTCATTCCAATAACATAGGATACGGCAGTCATCCCAATAACCTACGAAACGGTAGTCAGTCATACCAAGACCCTAGTATACGGTAGTCAGTCATACCAATAACATAGGATACGAGTTAGTCATACCAATAACCCAGGATACGGCAGTCAGTCATACTAATAACATAGGATACGGCAGTCATACCAATAACCTACGAAACGGTAGTCAGTCATACCAAGACCCTAGTATACGGTAGTCAGTCATACTAATAACCTAGGATACGGTAGAGAGTCATATCAATAACATAGGATACGTTAGTCAGTCATACCAATAACACAGGATACGGTAATCAGTCATACCAATAACCTAGGATATAGTAGTCAGTCATACCAATAACTAAGGATACGGTAGTCAGTCATACCAATAACACAGGATATGGTTATCAGTCATACCAATAACCAAGGATATGGTAGTCAGTCATACCAATAACCTAGGATACTGTAGTCAGTCATACCAATAACCTAGGATACTGTAGTCAGTCATACCAATAACCTAGGATACGGTAGTCGGTCATACCAATAACCAAGGATACGGTGGTCAGTCATTCGAATAATCTTCGATACGACAGTCAGTCATACCAATTACCTAGGATACGGTAGTCGATCATACCAATAACTAAGAGCTCGGCAGTCAGATATACTAATAACCTAGGATATGGTAGTCGATCATACCAATAACTAAGAACACGCCAGCCAGTCATACCAATAACCTAAGATACGGTAGTCAGTCATACCAATAACCTAGGATACGGTAGTCGGTCATACCAATAACCAAGGATACGGTGGTCAGTCATTCGAATAATCTTCGATACGACAGTCAGTCATACCAATTACCTAGGATACGGTAGTCGATCATACCAATAACTAAGAACACGTCAGTCAGTCATACCAATAACCTAGAATACGGTAGTCAGTCATACCAATAACTAAGGATATGGTAGTCAGTCATACCAATAACCTAGGATACGGCCGTCAGTCATACCAATAACACAGGATATGGTTATCAGTCATACCAATAACCAAGGATATGGTAGTCAGTCATACCAATAACCTAGGATACGGTAGTCGGTCATACCAATAACCAAGGATACGGTGGTCAGTCATTCGAATAATCTACGATACGACAGTCAGTCATACCAATTACCTAGGATACGGTAGTCGATCATACCAATAACTAAGAGCTCGGCAGTCAGATATACTAATAACCTAGGATATGGTAGTGTCAGTCATACCAATAACCAAGGATACGGCAGTCAGCCATACCAATAACATAGGATACGGTAGAGAGTCATACTAATAACCTACGATACGGTAGTTAGTCATACCAATAACACAGGATACGGCAGTCAGTCATACTAATAACATAGGATACGGCAGTCATCCCAATAACCTACGAAACGGTAGTCAGTCATACCAAGAACCTAGTATACGGTAGACAGTCATACCAATAACCTAGGATACGGTAGTCGGTCATACCAATAACCAAGGATACGGTGGTCAGTCATTCGAATAATCTTCGATACGACAGTCAGTCATACCAATTACCTAGGATACGGTAGTCGATCATACCAATAACTAAGAGCTCGGCAGTCAGATATACTAATAACCTAGGATATGGTAGTGTCAGTCATACCAATAACCAAGGATACGGCAGTCAGTCATACCCATAACCAAGGATACGGCGGTCAGTCATTCGAATAATCTACGATACGACAGTCAGTCATACCAATAACATAGGATACGGCAGTCGATCATACCAATAACTAAGAACTCGGCAGTCAAATATACTAATAACCTAGGATATGGTAGTCGATCATACCAATAACTAAGAACTCGGCAGTCAGATATACTAATACCCTAGGATATGGTAGTCGATCATACCAATAACTAAGACCACGTCAGCCAGTCATACCAATAACCTAAGATACGGTAGTCAGTCATACCAATAACCTAGTATACGGTAATCAGTCATACCAATAACCTAGGATATAGTAGTCAGTCATACCAATAACTAAGGATATGGTAGTCAGACATACCAATAACCTAGGATACTGTAGTCAGTCATACCAATAACCTAGGATACGGCCGTCAGTCATACCAATAACACAGGATATGGTTATCAGTCATACCAATAACCAAGGATATGGTAGTCAGTCATACCAATAACCTAGGATACGGTAGTCGGTCATACCAATAACCAAGGATACGGTGGTCAGTCATTCGAATAATCTACGATACGACAGTCAGTCATACCAATAACATAGGATACGGCAGTCGATCATACCAATAACTAAGAACTCGGCAGTCAGATATACTAATAACCTAGGATATGGTAGTCGATCATCCCAATAACTAAGAACTCGGCAGTCAGATATACTAATACCCTAGGATATGGTAGTCGATCATACCAATAACTAAGAACACGTCAGCCAGTCATACCAATAACCTAAGATACGGTAGTCAGTCATACAAATAACCTAGGATACGGGAGTCTTTCATACCAATAACCTATGAAACGGTAGTCAGTCATACCAATAACCAAGGATACGGCAGTCAGCCATACCAATAACATAGGATACGGTAGAGAGTCATACCAATAACCTACGATACGGTAGTCAGTCATACCAATAACCAAGGATACGGCAGTCAGTCATACCAATAACATAGGATACGGCAGTCATTCATTCGAATAATCTACGATACGACAGTCAGTCATACCAATAATCTAGGATACGGTAGTCGATCATACCAATAACTAAGAACTCGGCAGTCAGATATACTAATAACCTAGGATATGGTAGTCGATCATACCAATAACTAAGAACACGTCAGCCAGTCATACCAATAACCTAAGATACGGTAGTCAGTCATACCAATAACCTAGGATACGGCAGTCAGACAACCCAATAACTAAGGATACGGTAGTCAGTCATACCAATAACCTAGGATACGGCAGTCAGACAACCCAATAACTAAGGATACGGTAGTCAGTCATACCAATAACCTAGGTTACGGTAGTCAGTCATACCAATAACTTAGGATACGGTAGTCAGTCATACCAATAACCTAGGTTACGGTAGTCAGTCATACCAATAACTTAGGATACGGTAGTCAGTCATACCAATAACCAAGGATACGGCGGTCAGTCATTCGAATAATCTACGATACGACAGTCAATCATACCAATAACCTAGGATACGGTAGTCGATCATACCAATAACTAAGAACTCGGCAGTCAGATATACCAATAACCTAAGATACGGCAGTCAGACATACCAATAACCTACCATACGTCAGTCATACCAATAACCTACTATACGGCAGTAATACCAATTACCTAGGATACGGTAGTCAGTTATACCAGTAACCTAGGATACGGGAATCAGTTATACCAATAACCTAGGACACGGTAGTCAGTCATAGCAATAACCTAGGATACGGTAGTCAGTCATACCAATAACCTACGATACGGAAGTCAGTCATAGCATTAGCATATGATACGGTGGTCTGTCATACAAATAGCATAGCTACGGTAGTCAGTCATACCAATAACACAGGATACGGCAGTCAGTCATAATAATAACCTGGGATACGGCAGTCTTACAAGTAACAAAGGATATGGCAGTCAGTCAGTATGCTAATTTAGCATTTGCAAATATTATTACATTGATTTAAAATCAACTGTATAGGCGTGTTATCATTGATACAGTATATTCCTTTTAATTACGAAAATAATGCAAGATAAATTTGCAAATATAATCAAATTATTTAATTACAATGGTAAGATGTCCTTGTTTACTGACCAATAGGGTCCACCAACACATTCTGAAATTTTTCTCTTTTGTTTAATGATAGAACAATTTATTACAATTTAATTCGGAGGAATAAACTGTATTTATAAACTTACGCTGTGGCGACACCATGGCCGAACCAGTTACAATGATGCATGGCACTGTGACATTGAGGAATGTAGCCAAACTCTCTACAAGAACATATATAAACGCTGTCAGATATATGACAGCCTGTTACAAAAATGGACAACTACATCACAGGTGCATACATAAGGAGATCTAGATTAATTGGCGTGCCTACGTTTTTACTGACAATTTCATCACAGGCACGTACATTATAAGACTGACTATTGTGCTTATTTTAATACTGATGACTTGAAAATGTATATTAAGTAACACACAAGCTTTCATATTAGCAACATATACAATAATTGTTCAGCCGTAGTTCACTAACATACTAAACAAATACAATAGGTAGACACGTGAAGTTGGGGCGAAGTCAATTTTTGATTTACCTGCTCCACCGCTATATTACGACAAAACTCAGGAATGCCACATCTTGAACATGAATTTGAAGTATGAAGAATAAAGTAAGGGGAGACAATTTTAGGTAGCACAACATAATTAGGGCTGCGATCCACGCACATTAACAGCTAGAAAGATGATTGTTGCCTCCAAAAGAACGAAACGTACCTAACTTTTTCCCAAATTACAAAATAAAGCATAGGTGCTGGACACACACGCAAGATTATGGTGCTTACATGCTTTGTTACAAAAGTTGATATGATATGAGACTGGACAAGCAGATCTGTGTGTTTTGGAAACTTCAACAGACCATAATTATTTAGGAGGTAAGGTGTTAAGGAAACACACATACTATTTCCATTCGTACAGTAGGTTCCTCCAATAAAATGTGTACGAATCGGAAAGCTTTACTGACTGGTTTATCATTTTTTGTATTTTTTCATCTTTTTTCGGAGACTGGTATTGTCAGTAACTTGCCGTTTACACTTCATGTAATTCTGTGTGTATACGACATGTCATAATGTGTGTATACGACATGTTATGATGTGTGTATACGACATGTAATTCTGTGTGTTTGCGACATGTAATTATCTGTATATACGACATGTAATTTTGTGTGTATGCGACATGTAATTCTGTATATATACGACATGTAATTCTGTGTGTGTACGACATATATTTTGTGTGTATACGACATGTAATTCTGTATATATACGTCATGTAAATCTGTGTGTATACGACATATATTTTGTGTGTATACGACATGTAACTCTGTGTGTATACGACATGTAATTCTGTGTGTATACGACATGTAATTCTGTGTGTATACGACATGTAATTCTGTGTGTATACGACATGTAATTCTGTGTGTACGACATGTAATTTTGTGTGTATGCGACATGTAATTCTGTATATATACGACATGTAATTCTGTGTGTGTACGGCATATATTTTGTGTGTTTACGTCATGTAAATCTGTGTGTATACGACATATATTTTCTGTATATACGACATGTAATTTTGTGTGTATGCGACATGTAATTCTGTATATATATACGACATGTAATTCTGTGTGTGTACGACATATATTTTGTGTGTTTACGTCATGTAAATCTGTGTGTATACGACATATATTTTGTGTGTATACGACATGTAATTCTGTGTGTATACGAAATGTAATTCTGTGTGTATACGACATGCAATTCTGTGTGTATACGACATATATTTTGTGTGTATACGACATGCAATTCTGTATATATACGTCATGTAAATCTGTGTGTATACGACATATATTTTGTGTGTATACGACATGTAACTCTGTGTGTATACGACATGTAATTCTGTGTGTATACGAAATGTAATTCTGTGTGTATACGACATGCAATTCTGTGTTTATACGACATATATTTTGTGTGTATACGACATGCAATTCTGTATATATACGTCATGTAAATCTGTGTGTATACGACATATATTTTCTGTATATACGACATGTAATTTTGTGTGTATGCGACATGTAATTCTGTATATATATACGACATGTAATTCTGTGTGTGTACGACATATATTTTGTGTGTTGACGTCATGTAATTCTGTGTGTGTACGACATATATTTTGTGTGTTTACGACATGTAAATCTGTGTGTATACGACATATATTTTGTGTGTATACGACATGTATTCTGTGTGTATACGACATGTAATTATGTGTGTATGCGACATGTAATTCTGTGTGTATACGACGTGTAATTATGTGTGTATACGACATGTAAATCTGGGTGTATACGACATGTAAATCTGTGTGTATACGACATGTAAATCTGTGTGTATACGACATATTTTTTGTGTGCATACGACATGTAATTCTGTGTGTTTACGACATGTAATTATGTGTGTATACGCGTGTAATTCTGTGTGTATACGACATGTAATTATGTGTGTATGCGACATGTAATTCTGTATATATACGACATGTAATTCTGTGTGTGTACGGCATATATTTTGTGTGTTTACGTCATGTAAATCTGTGTGTATACGACATATATTTGGTGTGTATACGACATGTAATTCTGTTTGTATACGACATGTAATTCTGTGCGTATACGACATGTAATTCTGTTTGTATACGACATGTAATTCTGTGCGTATACGACATGTAATTCTGTTTGTATACGACATGTAATTCTGTGCGTATACGACATGTAATTCTGTTTGTATACGACATGTAATTCTGTGCGTATACGACATGTAATTCTGTTTGTATACGACATGTAATTCTGTGTGTATACGACGTGTAATTATGTGTGTATACGACATGTAAATCTGTGTGTATACGACATGTAAATCTGTGTGTATACGACATGTAATTCTGTTTGTATACGACATGTAATTCTGTGTGTATACGACATGTAATTCTGTGTGTATACGACGATGACGAAACATGTTCACACTAACATAGGATATTACTTTTGTTTTACATTCGACAGTGTAATCATTTAGCACTAATTCAAAGAAAGAAATGATGAAGGACGAGAAAGGAAATTCCCAATAAAAGATGAGTCTTCGGGAGTGGCTATCGACTTTTCCTAGTTTAGTGTTCCCACAAGGGGGCGCCACTGACTGTAAGTATCTAGGGAGTTGTCAGGAATTCCAACTCCTTTTGGAATCAGGTAGAGAATGGATAGAAAACAGAATAGCATTCGATTGTTCTCAAGGTCATTAAATGTGAAAGTTTGGACTCTGTTTAAAAAAATGTTTCATAGATTATCTGGTACCTTCCAAAATAGCACTATTGAAAATCAACCATATTTATTTCAATTAATTTACTCCTACAATAATGGAATACCTGGATTATAAGGATGCACACTTTGCGCTTCAAAGTCATTTATATTTGATTATCATATAGTTCAATATTCAAAGCACACATGCTCATGGTTTAATAATTTGGAAATCACTCAGTGGTTTTAAAATGCTAACAAAACATGATTGCTGATTTCTGTGACTCCCGTAAGACCTGTCCGGATGACTCTCCTAAACAAAGGTACATTTGGTCCATCTGTTCCGGCCCTCTATCTCTGATGGCATTCCGATACCACACTGTTCTCTCATCTGATGTAAATATTGACTGATTATCATACTACCTTTACAGGTGGGTATCCCCTGTGCCCAATACCTCTTTTAACGTATTTACTCAAGATTAACTAGATTTCACGGTTTGCTATGAAACATTTATTGCAGATGACGAGATTGGGAGCATGCTTCGAGTGCCCGTGTCGGGGGCTCGCTCGGGATTGTTCTTAGTGTCACAATGGTCGAAGTTCCACTCGTAGTAGATATATATCACCTTGTCACATTACAAATGCATTTCTCTCAATAAATACGTCAGATTGTAATCGAATTGTCCCGACTCTCCCCAGAGAGGATCGCAGTGATGTAACTCCGATTAATCTCTTTATACCTGCGTTAAAGATTTAATCATGTCATGAGCAGCAGTCAAAATGTGACGAATATTAAAATAATTGATTTCGGATCTACAAATTCTCTCAGTGATAAATCCCCAGAGAGAATAATTATCTATAGTACTTTTATTGTATAAATGACAGGTGTGACAAGCGAAGACAATTCCGAGTAACTTTCACTAACACTGTGAGGTAACGGTTATCCAAATATTGCAGACACGTTGCTGTTCTATTGATAAACACCCTGGATGTATTGAATAGTTACTTGATTAAAATTATAGGGATCTAAAACAAAATAATGCATGCAGAAAGGACAAAAACACGTATCCTAAATCAGATTTATCGACGCGCCATATGTTTAGGAGACTGTGATATGGTGCTTGTGGTAAAACTGTAGTGGTAGATTGGGTACAAGGGAGTAAGGTAGGGTATATAGCTAGGCGTGAGGTAGGGGTTTCGGGCTCAGTGTGTTTGATAGATAGTGAGATTTGGTACATAGCTGTGACGTATAGAAGGGTGTGATCGAGTGTGTTTGGTAGGGAACATGGGACGATTTGTAGTAGGATGTGTATATGAATGAATGGCATCTGGTCGTAACAGGTTTTTCATATTGATATTTGTCAATGTCTGTGGATTGTGTTGAGTAAGTTGTGTATAACGTGGTGTGGTAGGGTGTGTGGTAAGCTGTGTGGTAAGTTGCGTGGTGTGGTAGAGTGTGATATTGTGTGTGGTAAGTTGTGTGGTAAGTTGCGTGGTGTGGTAGAGTGTGATATTGTGTATAGTAAGTTGTGAGGTAAGTGGTGTGGTAGACTGTGATATTGTGTGTTGTAGGTTGTGTGGTACGTGTTGTGGTAGAGTGTGATACTGTGTGTGGTAAGTTGTGTGGTTGGGGGGGTGGTAGAGTGTGATTTTGTGTTTAGTAAGTTGTATGGTTCGTGGTGTGGTAGACTGTGATATTGTGCGTAGTAATTTGTGTGGTAAGTGGTGTGGTAGGGTGTGTGGCAAGCTGTGTGGTAAGTTGCGTGATGTGGTAGAGTGTGAAATTGTGTGTAGTAAGCTGTGTGTTACGTGGTGTGGTAAGGTGTGTGGTAAGTTGTGTGGTTGGGGGGGTGGTAGAGTGTGATTTTGTGTGTAGTAAGTTGTGAGGGAAGTGGTGTGGTAGAGTATGACATTGTGTGTAGTAAGTTGTGTGGTATGTGGTGTGGTAGACTGTGATATTGTGTGTAGTAATTTGTGTGGTAAGTGGTGTGGTAGAGTGTGATATTGTGTGTAGTTAGTTGAGTGGTAAGGTAAGTGGTAAAGTGTGATATTGTGTGTAGTAAGTTGTGTGGTACCTGGTGTGGTAGAGTGTGATATTATGTGAAGTAAGTTGTGTGGTATGTGGTGTGGTAGACTGTGATGTTGTCTATAGTAAGTTGTGAGGTATGTGGTGTGGTAGATTGTGATATTGTGTGTAGTAAGTTGTGTGGTATGTGGTGTGGTAGACTGTGATATTGTGTGTAGTAATTAGTGTGGTAAGTGGTGTGGTAGAGTGTGATATTGTGTGAAGTAAGTTGTGTGGTATGTGGTGTGGTAGACTGTGATATTGTGTGTAGTAGGTTGTGTGGTACGTGGTGTGGTAGAGTGTGATATTGTTTATAGTACAATGTAAGTTGTGTGGTACGTGGTGTGGTAGAGTGTGATATTGTGTGTAGTAAGTTGTGTGGTAAGTGGTGTGGTAGAGTGTGATATTGTTTGTAGTAAGTTGTATGGTTCGTGGTGTGGTAGAGTGTGATCTTGTGTGTAGTAAGTTGTATGGTACGTGGTGTGGTAGGGTGTGATATTGTGTGTAGTAAGTTGTATGGTTCGTGGTGTGGTAGAGTGTGATATTATGTGTAGTAAGTTGTGTGGTACGTATTGTGGTAGAGTGTGATATTGTGTGTAGTAAGTTGTATAGTTCGTGGTGTGGTAGAGTGTGATATTGTGTGTAGTAAGTTGTATGGTTCGTGGTGTGTTAGAGTTTGATATTGTGTGTAGTAAGTTGTGTGGTACGTGGTGTGGTAGGGTGTGATATTGTTTGTAGTAAGTTGTGTGGTACGTGGTGTGGTAGAGTGTGATATTATGTGTAGTAAGTTGTATGGTTCGTGGTGTGGTAGACTATGCTATTGTGTGTAGTAAGTTGTATGGTTCGTGGTGTGGTAGAGTTTGATATTGTGTGTAGTAAGTTGTGTGGTACGTATTGTGGTAGAGTATGATATTGTGTGTAGTAAGTTATGTGGTATGTGGTGTGGTAGACTATGATATTGTGTGTAGTAAGTTCTGTGGTATGTGGTGTGGTAGACTGTGATATTGTGTGTAGTAATTTGTGTGGTAAGTGGTGTGGTAGAGTGTGATATTGCGTGTAGTTAGTTGTGTGGTAAGGTAAGTGGTAAAGTGTGATATTGTGTGTAGTAAGTTGTGTGGTACGTGGTGTGGTAGAGTGTGATATTGTGTGAAGTAAGTTGTGTGGTATGTGGTGTGGTAGACTGTGATGTTGTGTATAGTAAGTTGTGAGGTATGTGGTGTGGTAGACTGTGTTATTGTGTGTAGTAAGTTGTATGGTACGTGCTGTGGTAGACTGTGTTATTGTGTGTAGTAAGTTGTATGGTTCGTGGTGTGGTAGACTGTGATATTGTGTGTAGTAAGTTGTGTGGTACGTGATGAGGTAGAGTGTGATATTGTTTGTAGTAAGTTGTGTGGTACGTGGCGTGGTGGAGTGTGATATTGTTTGTAGTAAGTTGTGTGGTACGTATTGTGGTAGAGTGTGATATTGTGTGTAGTAAGTTGTGTGGTAAGTGGTGTGGTAGAGTGTGATATTGTGTGTAGTAAGTTGTATGGTTCGTGGTGTGGTAGACTGTGATATTGTGTGTAGTAGGTTGTGTGGTACGTGGTGTAGTAGAGTGTGATATTGTGTGTAGTAGGTTGTGTGGTACGTGGTGTGGTAGAGTGTGATATTGTTTATAGTAAGTTGTGTGGTACGTGGTGTGGTAGAGTGTGATATTGTGTGTAGTAAGTTGTGTGGTAAGTGGTGTGGTAGAGTGTGATATTGTGTGTAGTAAGTTGTGTGGTACGTGGTGTGGTAGAGTGTGATATTGTGTGTAGTAAGTTGTGTGGTACGTGGTGTGGTAGAGTGTGATATTGTGTGTAGTAAGTTGTGTGGTACGTGGTGTGGTAGAGTGTGATATTGTGTGTAGTAAGTTGTGTGGTACGTGGTGTGGTAGAGTGTGATATTGTGTGTAGTAAGTTGTGTGGTACGTGGTGTGGTAGAGTGTGATATTGTGTGTAGTAAGTTGTGTGGTACGTGGTGTGGTAGAGTGTGATATTGTGTGTAGTAAGTTGTGTGGTACGTGGTGTGGTAGAGTGTGATATTGTGTGTAGTAAGTTGTGTGGTACGTGGTGTGGTAGAGTGTGATATTGTGTGTAGTAAGTTGTGTGGTACGTGGTGTGGTAGAGTGTGATATTGTGTGTAGTAAGTTGTGTGGTACGTGGTGTGGTAGAGTGTGATATTGTGTGTAGTAAGTTGTGTGGTACGTGGTGTGGTAGAGTGTGATATTGTGTGTAGTAAGTTGTGTGGTACGTGGTGTGGTAGAGTGTGATATTGTGTGTAGTAAGTTGTGTGGTACGTGGTGTGGTAGAGTGTGATATTGTGTGTAGTAAGTTGTGTGGTACGTGGTGTGGTAGAGTGTGATATTGTGTGTAGTAAGTTGTGTGGTACGTGGTGTGGTAGAGTGTGATATTGTGTGTAGTAAGTTGTGTGGTACGTGGTGTGGTAGAGTGTGATATTGTGTGTAGTAAGTTGTGTGGTACGTGGTGTGGTAGAGTGTGATATTGTGTGTAGTAAGTTGTGTGGTAAGTGGTGTGGTAGAGTGTGATATTGTGTGTAGTAAGTTGTGTGGTAAGTGGTGTGGTAGAGTGTGATATTGTGTGTAGTAAGTTGTGTGTTATGTGGTGTGGTAGACTGTGGTATTTTGTGTAGTAAGTTGTGTGGTACGTGGTGAGGTAGAGTGTTATATTGTTTGTAGTAAGTTGTGTGGTACGTGGTGTGGTAGGGTGTGATATTGTGTGTAGTAAGTTGTGTGGTACCTGGTGTGGTGGACTGTGATATTGTGTGTAGTAAGTTGTGTGGTACGTGGTGTTGTAGAGTGTGATATTGTGTGTAGTAAGTTGTGTGGTACGTGGTGTGTTAGACTGTGATATTGTGTGTAGTAAGTTGTGTGGTATGTGGTGTGGTAGACTATTGTATTTTGTGTTGTAAGTTGTGTGTTACGTGGTGAGGTAGAGTGTGATATTGTGTGTAGTAAGTTGTGTGGTACGTTAAGTGGTAGAGTGTGATATTGTGTGTAGTAAGTTGTGTGGTACGTGGTGTGGTAGGGTGTGATATTGCGTGTAGTAAGTTGTGTGGTACGTGGTGTGGTTGACTGTGATATTGTGTGTAGTAAGTTGTGTGGTACGTGGTGTGGTGGACTGTGATATCGTGTGTAGTAGGTTGTGTGGTATGTGGTGTGGTAGACTGTGATACTGTGTGTAGTAAGTTGTGTGGTACGTGGTGTGGTAGACTGTGATATTGTGTGTAGTAAGTTGTGTGGTACGTGGTGTGGTAGAGTGTGATATTGTGTGTAGTAAGTTGTGTTGTACGTGTGGTGGTAGGTTTAAGTGCGGTATTGTGAGTGGTATGGTATTTGCCACTGCGTGCTATACAAAGTATTAATGTGTGAGATCATGTTTGGTTAGCGTTGCGATAATGTGTATGGCCTGTCTTAGAAATTGTCTCCTTCAGTATTTAAAAATGTGAAACAAACGCACAGATGGTCGATTACTATGTTTCCATCTGCATAATTAATTCTCATTTGATTTCAATATCTAAAAGATGATGCCATCGCTTAAATTTGACATACAGCAAACAAATAAAACCTACTTATCCCTTACATTTAGCCCTTTTTTGGTCGGGTTAGAAATGTTTAAAGAGATAACAACCTTAAGTTAACTATAAATGTACACAACTCGGTCAAAGTTATCATTCATTTCTGGATCTGGACATGTGTTCAGGAAATATCAAACACTGATCTTTTGTTGCATAAACAATGGGCCTACTTGAACTTGTGGTAATATTGTATGCTGTATAAACTATAAAGTAAAATCCTTGCCTTATATCCTCCACTAAATTCTGCCCTTCCCCAAAATTTGACTACCAGCAGTTTCGATCCTTCGCCCATGTACGGCTTCGTAAGCATATTTCAGTAACAGACAGAAGCCCACGCGGTTAACACTATTCTCCCTTAGGGCAAACGCATAATTAAGTTTGCCTAATTAATAATCCTTAATTTGAATAAACATGATTAGGGGACATTTTGTTGCTATCTTGCACGGTATCTTTCAAAAACTACGTCTGATAAACGACGTCCCGGGGCCACAATGCTGATTTGGCCATCCTGACGGGTTCATTGGGCGATATCAGCTATGTACGTCACTACTCAAAAAGTTAGAAAACTGGAATCACAATCTGTGGCCTTTTGAGTCCATAACGGCAGCTATATACAGCTCTATGCTCAAAAGTCTGGGATCACAGTCTACCCGGCTGTAAATACTCAAATGACTGATATATTCTAATAATATCGGGATCACAAAATACCCCTTGTAATGTACTCAAAAGACAAGGGATAATCACTCTGCCCTCTGTTTTTTTAACTGCAAAAAGTATGTACATGTAAATAATAGGTATTCTACGTACGGAAGAGCATTATAGCAATACATTATAGCAGTTGGGAAAATCGTATTTTCGTATTGCTTACTCGAAATATAGAGTCAGTAACAATACAATTTCCGAATAACAATGTAGTAAGTCGAAACTTTGATTTCGTAAGTCGAATTTCGAGTCAGTAACACGAAAAAACGAACTTTATGTTGTTTTTCTTTGTTACCATAATGCTGTTACGTGTATTCACGTTTTCATTGCCTGTCAAAAAATAAAGATAAATCCCAAATATTTTGATAAATATTATCTAACAATTAAATGTTTAACCTAGCGCCCCCAGTTCACATATATATTTATTCTGTATTTGTATGTATTCATCTAAATCAAAAGGAACTGTTCTTGCTCATCCCTACAGTATGTCATGAACAATGTTTTTGTTGATGCAGATCATTAGGGAACAAAGAACATATAAAACATCTCACTAGGGTTTCCTATGGACTACTATCGACAGCAAACCGCAAGTAAATTACTGTTTTAGCTGCATTAGTCAGATAAGCGGCCATACAAACACACTGACCGCTGTATAATTCAGCCCCACAGGCGATCTAACTCCTGAATAGGACACACTTTATTGGACAAAGGGACGCCCTCTCATCTTCGTTTCTGGATGTACAATGATTGGGCCGGGTAGGGCAATCAAAATGATGTGGCTGTCTTATGTTTCCATATTTAACAATATTTTTATTGAAATAAGCTTTTTTATTGACCATCGATGCCGATGGTCAATAAAAAAGTTTATTTCACATAAAGTGGATTGAGTTGGTCGAGGGTAGTACTGTTACATTGTTGTTAAATTACTATACTATTGTTAGGATAATCTCATCGAGATGATTATGATTTGATGGTAACCATCATCATCAAACTCTATTTTCTCCAAAAAGAAGATATTTGTGTACAAGAAAACCCCACCAACACTCGTTGTAGAACCTCTATTTACCCACCAACACTCGATGTAAAACCTTTATTTACCCACCAACACTCGTTGTAGAACCTCTATTTACCCACCAACACTCGTTGTAGAACCTCTATTTACCCACCAACATTCGCTGTAGAACCTCTATTTAACCACCAACACTCGTTGTAGAACCTCTATTTACCAATCAACACTCGTTGTAGAACCTCTATCTACCAACCAACACTCGTTGAAGAACCTCTATTTACCTGCCAACACTCGTTGTAGAACCTCTATTTACCCACCAACACTCGCTGTAGAACTTCTTTTTACCAACCAATAATCGTTATAAAATNATGTAAAACCTTTATTTACCCACCAACACTCGTTGTAGAACCTCTATTTACCCACCAACATTCGCTGTAGAACCTCTATTTAACCACCAACACTCGTTGTAGAACCTCTATTTACCAATCAACACTCGTTGTAGAACCTCTATCTACCAACCAACACTCGTTGAAGAACCTCTATTTACCTGCCAACACTCGTTGTAGAACCTCTATTTACCCACCAACACTCGCTGTAGAACTTCTTTTTACCAACCAATAATCGTTATAAAATCTATTAAGACAACTAGCGTAGTATAAATACACTTGCAAATAACATTTTATTTTCTGAATCATATCGATCGCGGTGCGTTGGGAATTCGAAAAACATATTTCAGCATGACTTAAAAGTCTGCAAAACATCAACTATTGTGCTTGTCACATACTATTGAAATTAAATATAATGCACAGTTAAAATGAACTTGATCAAATTTCCGTATGATATAATCAAAAATATATATCATAAGTTATCGCGATCTTTTATTATATTAATTTCTCTTTAAATGATTTATGCTATTTACAAAATGTATACGATAAAGTGATTTGTAAATTGAATTTTTCATCTGTAATCACATGAACGACTGATGGCAGGTTTGCTGGGGGTCGTCTACCAACCGCAATTACACCCGACCCTAACTCCGTCCCCTGGGTCGACATACGGAGGCAGATATGTCACGTGTACCTCTGGCGGAATGACGGGCCCTGTCGGGCTGTTCTGGTATACCGCTCCAGACAGGTCATTGCACCAATCCACGACTGGCGGGACGGAGGGACCTTGACACGACTAGGCTAATACAATAACATAAAGTGGCAGGGTTCTGTGTTTAAGTCCCATAGACATTTTCGTTTCGTTATTGCATTAAACCAAAGCCTTAATAGTGTCTATATATTCTATGTTTTTTCTGTTTATTTATTTATTTTTGGCGGCTTTGCATCCTCGCAAGAGCCCAGGTTATATGAAGACGGTGTTCACAAATGTTTTGGCAATCACTAAAAGGCCACTTGAGGAGCCCCATACCACTGCCCAAAACTGTAACTACGTATAGGATTTTATTTTTATTTTTTTAGGCATGGTTAAATTATAGCTTTGATAAATAATTTAGAGAATATAACCTGGGCGCTTTTATGAAAAAGTAATAAAGATTAAATAAACAAAATATAAACTCAACAACAGCGTTTTGAGTGTTAAAATTCAACGCCGCTGAATCGGGATTCGAATCCTGGACTTCAGAATGTTATACTATCGCTCTAACCGACTAGGCTAACTGGTCAATGGAAGCGCATTGGCCCATATCTGCTACAGTGATATCCAAAACGAAACTAAGGGGGTTACTGGATATACGAAAAGCCTCAATGCAGGGACAGGGAACCTTGACATACGCCGTTAAAAGTACCAGTTCAGTGAAATATTATAACCTGGACACGGAAGCATAATTTTGTATAAATCAATTTACAACATTATTTGGCACTGCCATGGTTTTGTTTTATAAAAAAAAAAAAATATGTATATAATGAAAAAATTACCAGGGTTACATTGTTGCGTCCAATATTTCTCCCTTGCCTTCTGGACAGTAACATAGCCAATGAAAATTCTCCATGCGCAAATAACACATCCAATGGACTTGAACAACCACTATTTATCAGTTTGTTAAAGACAGGGAAAATATTTGTGAGGTTTTACTCTGGTGAATTAACTATATCAGTTCTTTAAAATACTTCAAATTACCGTAAATTTAACTCAAGAGTGTTCCGGATAAACCAATGTTAAGCCTTCTCGAGTACCCATGACCACGACAAATAATCTGTCGTGAGTTGAATTATGACGGTACGTTTATACAATAGCATAGACGCTGACATACACGTATCACAAACGTTTTCAGACAAACTCGACAGCATGCATAGTCCAAGGATGTGCAAAACGACGGGATAGTCAAGTTCAGGGACTAAGATATTGCCTTGTAAACTGAAGGACGGGTATAGAGCCAAGGAACGAAACATTGACCGGTAGACTGGACATCATAAAAAATGTCGATGACTAGTGGACTAAATAGGCAGTATAAGTAAAGTCCAAGGACGATGACAAAGGCAGAGTAAATATTGTGGGATAAAGAACTAGTCTGGTCGACTGGGTAATATTATAAAAATGCAAGGATAATGACAATGTTTAATGAAATACGTGAAAGCATTATAGGTAGAGCCTAAACGATAAGGATAACTACTAGTAAACTGGATAACAGTATCAAAATAAAAATATTAAGAACGAAGACAAAGGTAAACTAAAGAACATATATCGAATCTAAGGACGAGAGAGGTAACCAGTACGTACAGTGCAGGCACGGTCATATACTACTCGTCACCCAGTTTTGTACTGGACCAGGTCCTATCTTGATAGCTTCGTGACCTCGGCCTATGTGTTCCAAGCGTAGCGCCACCTGGTGCATACGTAGTAACTTGTAGTTATTTCCCCTGACTACGCTTCATAAGCGAAACTGTTTGACATCAATGTCCGCCTAACGGTGTCCTCTTCCTCCAGGATAATAAATTAGAAAAAATGATACCGTAATGAAGTAAAATTAACGTAGAAATAAAAATGTTTGATGTACCTACATTCAAAGCAATTCAGTCTGAATTGCATGTATTATAAGAGTCTGAAACGCAAAAATGTCGCACTGGCTCTGTCCGTATTCGGGAGTTCCGGTTTAATGGTTCTTTGTGGCATAACAGTATGAATGATTTTATATACTATCTATCGTACTTATATATACATTACTGCTAATTCTGATAGCATGTTAAAACAATTAGAAGTAAAATATGTGTACAATGAAGAGATCTCTCGTGGTCCTGACGTCAATATATTTATTTAGACTACCACTAACAAAAGCATGCTCATAATATCCATGATTTTGGTAGACATGAATTCTTTATCAAATTATATCATATCTACAATCACATTATATATCTCTGTGGACTGTCTTGAGGAGGAATATGTCCTGCATATTCATGAGTGCCGTTTATCGGCTTGTCCATACCGTCTAAGGTAGTATCGGAATTCCTGTACATGCACAGTCAGCCAGCCACTGTGGCCGTTACCACGTCCCCTACGAACGTGTTGAAAGAAACCCTGCCACACGCTTCTACCTGATCTGATTAGGGCCAAATGAAAAATTACACAATACATATCATAAAACAACGGTGTAGAGACATCACATCTAAATCTAATGTACGCATATTGTTTCATCGATTGTATCCGCGCACAACAATCCACCAACAATTCCTTGCTAGTGAAAACGCTACATTTCATGACGTTTTTCTCCCTCTCTGAAAAATGTTCTCTACGACAAACCTTATCCAATGTGTGCATATTTAAATTTGTCCTGCTTAGTGTCAGGCCTGGTGTTAATTGTGACACGTGAGAGTTCCCAGTGGCCGTTTTGACCATTTCTGCATGCGCTCAAGACTTGACTAATCCAGTTATACCAAGGAGCCGCTAGATATTAACTCAATAGTAAAACAGTATTCCTCATTTAGCTCCTCGCTTTAACCAAATATACACCATAATTTGCCGCACAGGAGGGAAAATTTGTCACATTTCGCAGGGAGAATTGGTTAATTGGTCGACCAGCGGTCCAGAATTGTCCGAGTAATTTATTAAACTTGTGAGAAAGTAATTGAAATTGTCTCATTTTCTGGCATAATTTATGACTCTCCTACCACTAACTTGGTTAGACAGCTTAATTAGTCGCACAATCTCTGATCACGAAATTTGTTTAAATTATTTATAAAGTCTTTTCTTTCTAGTACTCAATCCTGCTTTGTTTTACATCAACCTCACTGTTGTTTTTGTGCAGAAGTGGCAATAATAAATTGATGTATAGTTAGCTGTAGATAGGGTTTAATTTCTTTCTCGTTTTGACCACGGGAGAGCGAGCGAGTTTTTCTAAAATAGGCTCGAATAATTTATCATTGTCTGACGGTAAGGGGCGCCTTATTGGTGGTGGAAAGGTCATTTTATGCGGCGTTAAAACCCCATTTCTTTGAAGAAAAAAGCTGTATTATGATTTGGTAGTGTCATAAATATTGGTAGGTGTATATATTAGATAACATAAATCAAATGGTTAGTGTTTACACTTCAGTTTTTACGGGCTGTCATAAGTACACCCAATGTGTGGAGTTATTAAAACACGACTTTCCCTTTTACGGTAGTTAGTAACGAGGGTGCCAGACGACTCCCGCTGACAGCTGCCCACCAGATATGCAACCAATATACATGTACTAAAATTGGACCCGCCATTACCGATCCCCCTCTCCTGGTTTTCTGATAAATTATGCAGACTGGGGAGACAGGGGCCCCGTGAGAACGTGTGGATGCGGCCGAGACTTAGACTGGGGACTATCTCGACGTCACGTGGGGACGACAGCGCCAAAGTACTGCTTTCTCCGGGCTAATTTGTACCCCGCGACTAGATACGTTTATATCTTAATTAACGGGCTCGTCAGCATTAGTTATTGACCGGAGCTGCTGGGTGTTTCATCGGAAGGCTAACCGTGGTATACGTTTTGATTGGGGTCAAGCAGACCTGGACTTAGAGCGGATCTATCTCCAGGTTGGAGGCGTTTTATGGGACTCGGTTCAGGCGATCCACGTACTGTTATCCAAATGTTTAATGCGATGCCTTTCTACGAAAAGAAACATGCTTTACTTACTGGGCTTGCTCATATCTACACCAAAGCAAAAGGAGGGGCAACTTGAACCTCAATTATATCCAAAAGTGAAGCCACGTACCTGAAGACGACGAGGAAGCACATTGAAGCGATACATTGGGCTATATAGCTTTTAAAAATGCAAATTATAGTTTTATGAAGATGTGTTTTAAGTGATTTTCATTATGTAACGACTTTAAAATGACAAGACGCTTAATATTTGCTTTTACAAAGCTTTTCAAAATTTCGGGCAGATAGGATATTCCTTGCTATGCTGAAATGATAATTTGACATTTTTTTTGTCTAAATCATTATGATAAGTTAAACGTATTTTGAGAATAAAGAGTGAAAAATATAATACATTTTCCTAAGTCTTTTCCGTTATCAGGTATGTTCTGTTAAATAGCATATTCACCCAAACAGCTTTTCGGTTGAATTTCAAAAAGAGGTTAGACGTTGTCTTTGTGTATTGGAGTTGGAAGCGAGTATCATTATTTGTATATATGTTCAAATGCTTACGTAAGTCGAATCCTCTGGTTCAACTGATCATCGAGTGTGGTGAACACATTAATAAGTTTCACTCGTGCGAGGGCTGAGTAAAATAGGATAGTCATTCATGGGTTGAAATCAACGAGTTATAACCAAGATTCAGTCAATGGTCTGTTTCTGACAAAACGTTGTCTGACATTGTGTTTGTTAATGAAATGACAAAACATTAAATTTTAATTTTAACATGCCACATAGAACAACTTAACATGGTTCAAGTCTAAACACAGCCTAAAGTATTAAACAGATACCACATTTATGTAGAGCATTTGACATGGTAAAAGTTTACTTAAGGCCTAAATATTTAAAACCATACCCTATAGAACAATTTAACATAACAAAAGTCTACGTACAGCCTACATAATTAATAACATACTACATAGGTCAATTTAACATAGTAAAAGTATACATACAGTCTCTATAATTGAATTTCAATTCTTAATTCTTTTGCGCAGATGCAGGGAATCTCAGGGGTCTTAGTTCCAAAACACAATGATTTATTTTTCGTCTGGTTTGGGAATTAAGTTAAAGGTTTAAGTACAAATGTCACGCAGTTATCATATATTAAAAACGATTATACAGCTAATACAATTACTGACCTCGTTTGTTTCCAACGTACAGAGGGAGGAACAAACTGCATAATGACATCAGCCTTGGAAGAGCGATGAAACACAATCGCATTGAATTTATGATCACAGACGGAGGATGTATGTAAAACGTCTGAAATGATTTCAGGGTAGACGTTTTAAACTGTCACCATACTGTTTAGCTGTCAGAACAAACTTATCCCAATAGGCGTACGTACGGTTAAACACAACGCCATCTGATGTAATAATTATTGTATATGCCCCTAGATATTGTGAACTATTTACAGTTGCTGTTTTTTGGTATTGCGTGAATAATAAGTAATTTGTTAGGGAAGGTAAACCCAATTAGTAAGACTTAACATCATATACGTCTTTATGACCTCTATGGTATTTTCATTATATGTTGTTATTATCTTTATTCGCTGTTATATATGTAACCACATTCAGACTATGCGATATGTTTTTTTATGTTAATAAACGAACGAGATTTGGATGGATTATATATCTTTTTGTTACAATTTTCATGCTATCTTTCTTGTTGTCTCGTTGAACTTTGTTGTAAGAAATGCTTAAAGTTATAAGATGGTCTATGTGGTGACCTTTTCAAACCAAGTTACAACAAAATAAGCTTGTTATATAAGTGTTCCTGTAGTACGAACTGCACCCACAGTGGGGACCAAGACTATTTGAATTTTACTACATATTTAGCTGTTTCAGTGGGCAGTCCTGCGGGGTTTGTTACGTGTCTGTCTCGTTGGATTAATGCGTGTTTTTGTTATAAGTAAGCTTTCATTTCATACTGAATAAGATAAACAGAGCAACCATTCGACAGAAATTTGTGGCACCCAACGTTTTGATAATGACATCAATTAAGCATTGAACTGTCATTGTCCAATAGGCATTCACAGGTAATATGAACGCAAACAGGACAAAGGCAAATTCAATGAAACCAATAAGAATAGATACAAATCTTATGTTTATAATATATATAGAGAGAGAGAGAGAACGAGAGAGAGAGAGAGAGAGAGAGAGAGAGAGAGAGAGAGAGAGAGAGAGAGAGAGAGAGAGAGAGAGAGAGAGAGAGTGAGAGGAAAGTATTGACCATTATATTTACCAGTGATAAACAATATCAAGGTCTCGAGGCATCCAACTGAAAGCAATTCAGTAACACTTTTTGAATATGTTGATCTCATTAAAAAAATAGAAAATAACAAGAAAGAAATCAAATTAATGTATGTTTAATATGTTTGTCAAATAATCAGAACAGTCATATCTCCAGTGAGTGTCAGTGGTATCAAACGTTTCAATTATGACGCTTACAATTAGGTCGTTGTATTCATAGCTGATATGAATGCAATCTGAATGTAGCAGGGTTATATATTAACAATAACAACACTCAGGCTTTGACATGCATTAATGGGCTCATATTAAGCACACTGAATCTGGTGGGTTTATAGAACTAGCCACGCAACCTTGAAGCAGTATGTATATAGTTTTAAACACAATCATATTACACAGAACCAGTTTTTCAAGATGTGTGCATGGTTATGAAGTACGTACTAACAAATGTATATACACCACCTACGCAGCTACAGTGTATTGCTGTCCTATGCTATTATGCTCGAATGTCAATAAGTGATATCTTAAAAGTCTCGCCGGTTGAAATCGGAATGTAATGACGAACGTCCTGACTGTCTGTCCGTCCGTTCGTCCGTCCGTCCTTCCCAGCTCATTTTTATCACAATACCGTTCTGTGGGCCAATTATCCAAGGCTCTGTACAGTGCGTCATCACCAAAAGTGTTAACTTGTGGTTGCTTTTCAAGTCCATAGGTCTGAAATAAAGGTTACTGTTATTATGAATAGAAAATAGGCTTCTATACTTTCTATTCTTTTCATGATTATATGTATTATGAAAAAAATCGTCGAAAAATAAACAATTACAAAACAAACAAAAAAATAGTTGTGAAAGGTTTATGAGCCAGGTAAAACGTAAATTTCAAGCACTGCCTTATTGCAAAACGTGCTTCCTAAGGAATGATTTCCATTTCCGAAGGTCAAAGATCAAGTTTTCTATGACTATGAATATAAATATATACATTTACTATAAAAGGAGGGTGCCAATTTGGGCCTTCTGGTGGCTATGATATGGCAAGAAATTAAGGTCAGCTTGGAGACCATTTTGCGATATGAGTGGGTAAAGAAGGGGACCAAAATCACATATGGTCTCTTATTTGGATGGGTAGGGGGGGGGGGCACTTTCTTCTTACCTTTTTTATCACTTTTATTCATAATTACTATGTTGTTGGGCACGAAGGCCACATAGCAGGTGTTAACATTTATTCAAACATTCATCAGAATTTCAGATTTATTGTATGTTAGACCCCGATTACAATACATTTTTATTTACTTTTTGATATATTTTTTTATATATAAGTAAGTGTGCTACCTCATTGTTATAAAAACCCATATATTTGTAAGCCATTGTTTTCTGGAAGTTCAGAACAGTCTACAGTGGAATAAATATATTTGAAATAAATGTATACACATAAAAGTATTATATTCTTCTAAAGTTTTGATTGATATTTTGGCTAACATAATTGGATGGATTACCACCCCTGACTTACAACTACTATATTTATTTTGGTAGAGATCCGTATATATGTAATAGAATGTACTTGCCTGAGAGTCAAGCTATAGTTCAGCTATACAAACTGTACATGTACTAGTATTGTACTTCTAAGACAGTTTTAAAGACTACGAAATGGTATACATCCTTTTACACAGTAAATAAAAATTGTCTAGTAAGCAAATAAATTAAATTTAAAGTTGATTATGTAAGTATCCAGATACTACAATAAATGTCCAAGTGCCAGGTATTGAATGTGAAAACTAAAACATACTGAAGTACATGTAGGGGGCAAAAACACTATATGTATAAGGAGCGCTGCCCAATTAACTATGTTAGGTGTGTGTCAGGGGTTGATAATTCATCCAATTAAATGAACCAAAATATCAATCAAAACTGTAAAAGAATATAATATATATTTATGTGCATCCATTTATTGAAATAATTTTCTATTGCTCCATAGATGAATATGACAGACAAAATTCAAGTGTTTTACTCAGCCAGGTAGCAAAGTACACTTAATAGTTGTATATCAATAATTACCGGTTTTCAGATACGTTTGATTACTCTGGTCTGATATAACCGAAGTTTGGATGCATGTCTAAAAATAAGATAACATGTACAGTTGCTCTGTTGCTTTCGTGCCCAACAACATATACCGTTATTAGGAATAATAGTGTTTAAGAAAAAGGTATGAAGAAAGTGCCATTCGTGATTTTAGTCTCCTTCTTTCCCCCTCATAACGCAAAATGGTAGCCAAGCTGAGCTTAATTTCATGTCATATCATGACGTCATAGCTCCAAGGTATGCATATACAAAAATAAAACTTATCGGTGATAGCCACCAGAAGGTCCAAATTTGCACCCTTCCTTTGATTCAATATAATGTACAACATGTCAAAATAAAACGTCGTAAACTGGTTCTCACCGAAAATGCTCGCTACGGATGTTTTTTTCGGATCTCAAGACCACAGATATATTCTGCACCTCACAGACGTCATACATGTTTATCAAACCATATGATCCAATCAGTTTAATTATAACTAACGTTCGGGTTGGTCTATTTTTTATGACATTTAAGCTTCCGTTAGAAAACATTGATAGGCTGTTGCTGTAACAAACCCTGTGGCATTGTCTTTAGGTCTTTCATCTCTTTATAGGTTCTTCGGGAGACTGTTAAGGTGAAAAAGAATAGTGATGTCATATTTAAGTAAATAAAATTAACTTTATCAATATTATGACATTTTCACGGCATCGCCAAACATGTAAAAAAGTGTTTTTTTTCAACACAAGCAATTATTTAAATAAAGTGAACTTGTAAGACCGGTTTCCAGTTGTTTGGTAAACACTGTTTTTGGATTAGTACTCTATTGTGATTCAAGAGAGCACATGGGCTCTGTCCTTCTCACATCCATCATATTGAGATCACTTAATAAAGTGTTAAAGTTCAAGATGCGAGCTAATATTTATTTGTATATGTTGAGTATGATTATACATTCTACACACGTATAACTGTAATAATAGTAATACTAAAGACAACATAGAAGTACATTCATTGTAATCCGAAACAAAGATATGTCTGGAGAGACCATAATGACGACGTCCAAGAAATTTGACAAAAATGCACATGAAATATTTGTTTGGTCTTCGCGAATTCACAAAACATTATGATACTTTATAAAATCACTCCTGAGAAGGAGTTATGTTTCTATGTTGCTATTCGTAGAGATGTATTGAACTTTACATTGCACTCATATCATCAATAGACGTTCTTTTCATTATGGTCATGTCGGGTTCATTGGGCTGTTCACCATTGGAACACCGAGAAGACAGCGAGGGTATAATGGTCAGAGATGTAGTTATTTCTTTGCTAGACGATTTAGTGCCAGGGATCCCGAGTTTGAGGCCCGGTCGGAAACGAGTCAGAAACAGGCTTCCATCATAAAACATGCTTCTATATAACACTAATAAATTATGAACAAAATTCGCAATATATTTCTTCAGGGTTGGTAAGTATGGATAATGAAAAGTTCTTTTTACACAACCAATAACATTTTCTATGTGACGATTCGATGAAAAGTACCATATGTACACTATCACCTTAATCAGACAAATGACCAGTGAAGCGCATGCACACAAAGGTATCAAATGTGTACGAGTTGTCCATAAAATCGATGTCGATCTCGACTACGCCGTAAGCGAATGTACAATAGTTGTTATATATGTACCGAAATAAATTGATTCAGCCATGTTTTCTTTAATACTTGGTAATAGATGTGCGAGAGTCTTTGAGAGCCGTTGAGGAAACCAACGGCACAATGCCCTTCCTAGACACACTACTGGTAAAGAAATAAGACGGAACGTGAAGGTACATATATTGGTCTATATAAAAAGACCCATACGGACCATTACCCGAACTTCAAATCTCACCATCCTGCACATTGTTCAACAGTATGATACAGTCGTCACAGAACAACAGGACAAATCACAAGACCTGAATCACATCGCTAAGGCAATAAGAACAAGTACATATCTGAAATGGGCACAAAAACAGTGTCAAAGTAAGGGGAAGAACAAGAAAAGGCCAATCAAGGATAAGAACAAAAGCAACGGTCAAGTGTTCATCCCGTATATAAAGGGTATATCCGAAATTATCAAGAGGATATATCGCGGCCAAGGCATAACAACAGCCATGAAGCCCCTCAAGACGCTTCGCAATATCCTAATACACCCTAAGGATAACACACCTAAAGAAAACGTCAACGAATGCGTACACAAAATCGGAAAATTTGGGGTCCGCCTTGATGAACACCGGAAAGATAGTGAAACCCAAGAAGGTAGGAAATTCACCAGATCAGAAAGGAAGCAGTCGGAGTCCCAGATAAATAAATCGGCAATCACAGACCATGCCACACAGAAAAATCATGGGATTGACTGGGATAACTCCAAAGTTTTGGACAGAGATAGCAATCTGTTCAAGTGGCATATAACGGAAGCCATCTGAATACGCCGCAATGGGCCAGTTCTAAATCGAGATGAGGGGCTCAAAGACTCTCGCACATCTATGACCATGTATTAAACAAAGCGTAGCTGAATCGAGTCATTTCGTTACATATATAACAACTATTGTACATACGCTTACATCGTTGCCTAATCGACATTGATTTTGTGGACAACTCGTACACATTTTACGCCTTTGTGTGCATACGCTTCACTGGTCATTTGTCTGATGAAGGTGACAGAGTACATATCGTACTAGTCATCGAAACGTCACATAAAACATTTGTATTGGTTGTGTAAAAAGAACCTTTCATAATAAACAATGCGCCATATACACTGGTATAGCATCCACTGTAAAATGTGGTGATGATAAAATGACTAAGTTCTTCCACCAGAAAGTGTTTGAACATTGTCTTTCTAAGGGGAATATTGACAAAATGTCCTTAAATGACAGTTTGTTTAGCAGAGTCAGTGTGATAGCAATACCTTTCTGACCGAGTTAATTATAATTGTTGAGACTCCGCTGTGAGATAATTACACTGTGTAATCTAAATACCGCGGTCACAGAAGATCGGTAAGCTGCCTTGTAGTAAGGAATAGATAACGAGACACCTCGTTTACTTTAATACTGCTTGTCAGGATGTTATGTATGTAATGATATCTTTTGAAATTGTTTCATAAATATCCAATTACAATACGCTAATTTTGATAAAAGATTTATAAATTAATTATGAAGAAGTATACTCCATTTATGGTAACCGAATAAACAACAGGAATTTCAAACTGTGAATAAGGTGACAGGTTTATATTACACCCAAACAGTGTATGTGAAGCCACTTATATATCCAATCTTGATATTGCATCAAGTCTTGTACAGTGTGCACGAGTAATTTGTTTGGCAGCGAAGTGTACAGTATGTAAGATGTATGACAGCGAAACACGTGTATACAAGTATGGAAATGCACAATGTACAAATGTATGACAGTTGAGCACCGGTACATTATATAATTATTAAACACGTTTAGATTGTATGACATTTGAGCACCGGTACATTTTATAATTATTAAACACGTTCAGATTGTATGACATTTGAACACCGGTACATTATATAATTATTAAACACGTTCAGATTGTATGACAGTTGAACACCGGTACATTATATAATTATTAAACACGTCTAGATTCTATGAACTCATGAACAAATCAAATCATATTTATTTAGAGTCGGACAATTTGTAACATATAGCATTAGCTCTAAAGAGTTATTTACCGACTAACAATGCATGAAAGCTAAACACGTGTACAATGTATTACAAACAATACAATGTGTGGCAGTTAAACAACTGTACATTGTAAAACAATTTAGCACATGTCGAATGTATTACAGATAAAACACATGTAAAATATATGCAAGTTGAACATATGTAAAATCCATTACAGGAAGACACATGTACTTTTTCATGGCGGCCTACAAATGTAACATAGTGGCTTTGTAATAAACTAAAACATTGTATATAGATTTTTCGATTAGCGCTGTTAATCAAGTGTGCAAAATGTACTTTCTGCTTATATCCGTATAACAGAAAATATATATTACAAAATCTCCTCCAACACTTAATTGCCGAACATAATTTTCTAGTTCAGACAATTTTAACAATTTTAGTGATAGTAATTCTGCATTTTTGATCACATGACCGCAAAAATCTGAATAAGGAGGGTCTCGGTAGAGGCTGAAGAGCATCATACCATTAATGTACACAGTGTGCGATTATAATATACACAGGTTCTATACCTTTCAAGAGATGTCTTTTCGTACTTAACAGTTCCTCAGTGACAAAGACACTAAGTTCATATATAAGTATTCATGATTCATCTGATGACCTACAGAACCATCAAGTAAGGAAAGGATTATATACATCTTCAGGACTGCTAAATTAAAAAGGAAAATAAAATAAAATAAATTCTATATGCTTGTTCAACTCTTATCTATACAGTGCTCCCTTGTTACTGCAACTCTCACTTCCACCTCTGGTTGATAATAATAACATCTCACATACAAAATTGTTAAAAATTAAATTAGAAAAGTTTCCTAACACCTTATTTGTGATCTTAGACGTGACTGTATAACTGTTATCGCTGGTAGAGAAACTGTTAATAACGTCTCTTGACAAACACACCGGCACGTTTTTTAATACAATTCGATTGGTTGTTTACACCATAAACCTCATGTGCCTATACCGATAGTTCGAAATTAAGAAATAAGAAAACTATTTTATTTGATAAATTTTACAAATTTCAAAAGTAACATGTCGAAAATAGACATGCAAATTGCGTAAACGGAAACCTTTGATTGACCGTTCCTATGAATCTTGACAGACAAAAGTGGTTAAATACGAGTTTCGGAGAGGGAGTAAAAACTGTATGGAATACCTCTTTCTCAACTCTATAATAAAGAACTTAATTTTATACACCAGAGTTGCCCTAATTGATTTGCGCCTGTCAACGAGCCGGACAAGAACCTATATAAAATTTGGAGAACGGCATTATGCGGCCTGGTCCTCGTCAATCCGCCTTTATCGCTATATCTGCGTCGACATGCATGTCAAATCAAACATAACGCCAAAAACCAAGTCTTCTTGAATTAGCTCTAGTTGGACATAAATGCTTAAAATACAGTTTACCCTGCCTTTTGTTGTCTGATAATCTAATTTTATCCCATTCTCAATGCCAGCCCCGAAGCCGTCAGTAACAGAAAGAAAAACAGTTGATTTAGATTCAATGTAATATTTCTAAATAATTCGATTTTTCATTTCAGTGTACATGAGGGGCGAATTCCTGTGTGGACATGTGCCTGACTTGGCGACTAGGAACTGGACAGTCTCCATCAGCACTCCCGCCCAACTTCTTGTAGAGTTTCAATCCAATATATGGATATTTGTATATGGTTTTTTTTTTTTTTCATTGACGATGATACGATCAGACAGTTGCTGATTTGGGCATTAGTCTAGTTGTAGATCTGTTATATGATAATTGGGTTACCACAATACAAGACGTCGTCAATTACCGACTAGATTTCATTATTTTACTGATAAAACTAATAAACAAAAGCAATGACTGACATTGAAGCAAATGCGATCAAAATTTATGACTAAAGTTAAAATACAATATTAGTTGTATTTCCGATTGAATGAGGATTATTACTTGTACACAGATTTCACTCATTGCATTTTGCTCTGCATTGTAATTCTGAATCTGATTTCAAATAATTCAATCATTTTGTGATTTATCGATGAATTAATCGTATTTAAAGTAGTATGATTTCAATACGTATGTATTTGAGAAATATCTGATGATGAAATTATGCTGGGAAAGAGATACATTTTGATATATTCCTGGTGGAGCATAAAAACCTGCAACTGAAATGCAATCATATAAGCATATAGAGGTAAGATCAATCTAAATATTTCAGGTTTCCGACATGAAAGTCACACAGTGTCAACATTTCTTCACCATATCAAATTATGGAGCAAAAATATAGTAATGTAGACGTTTTCTTCTTAAACTTTCTTTCTTGATTTAAAATACGACGCATGGGGACGCAACAAGCGATGATCGTAATGGCGAAGAAGAAATTTAGAGCAGACCAGAAGCTTACTTGTCTCCAAATACCTGTGGCAAACCGTCATTGGTGATCTAGTGTATCATATGCGTATGATTACATTTTTAATGCACTTTGCTATTTCTACAAATTTTCTTTAGTTCTTTCTTAAACATTTTTGTGACGACAAGCAGGAAATGTCCATTGTTAAACTAAACGAATTATCTTTAAGTTGTGTTTAATCCCAGATAATGGCAGGCCAACCATTCTATCTATCTGCCTGACTGGGTAATTAATTTCAGTATTTGCTACATAACCTAAGGTCTTTCCAATGTATCGACATATCCGTCTGGCATCGTTAACAAGCTGTTCACTTAATACAAAATGTATGGGTCTTACGTAAAATAGTCTTAAACAGAATGGTCAAAACGTTTGTATTTTAAAGATACAAACATTTCGACAATACTGTTTTAGACAAGCTTACGTAAGATACAAACATTTCGACCAGTCTGTTTTATACTAGTTTACGCAATACGTAAACTAGTCTAAAACAGAGTGGTCGAAAAGGTGTGTATCTTACGTAAACTAATATAAAACAGAGTGGTCGAAATGTTTGTATCTTACGTAAAATAGTATAAAACAGAGTGGTCGGAATGTTTGAGATCGTAAGGTGTTCATTGAACATAATTTTTCTGAATTAGCTCTCTCTGCGAAGATATTAACGCCGTGAATCGTGTTTGATACAATGTGTAAACACCGTGTATCTTGTGCGATGTTGACATAGTGTATCGTGAATGGTATTAACATAGTGTATCGTTTATGATACAAACACAGTGTCATGTGTATGATTTTAGCACTGTGTATCGTGTACCATATATATATATCGAATGGTATAAACACCAAGTATTGTGTAATTGACAACACAGTGTATCGTGTATGATATGCACACAGGATATCGTGTACTAAATCAATACAGTGTATCGTGTATGATCTACACACCGGATACCGTGTACTACATTAATACAGTGTATGGTGTATGATATGTACACAGGATATCGTGTACTACATTAATACAGTGTATCGTGTATGATATACACACCGGATACCGTGTACTACATTAATACAGTGTATCGTGTATGATATGTACACAGGATATCGTGTACTACATTAATACAGTGTATGGTGTATGATATGTACACATGATATCGTGTACTACATCAATACAGTGTATCGTGTATGATATGCACACCGGATATCGTGTACTACATTAATACAGTGTATCGTGTATGATGTGCACACAGGATATCGTGTACTACATTAATACAGTGTATCGTGTATGATATGCACACATGATATCGTTTGAGATATCAACATAATGTAATATGTATGATATTTATACCATGTATCGGTTTTTATTTAAACACAGTGTTTCTAATAAGATATGTACACAATGTGTCGTGTATGATTTAAACACATTGTTTCTAATAAGATATGTACACATTTGTCGTGTATGATTTAAACACATTGTTTCTAATAAGATTAGTTTAGTTTAGTTTAGTTTATTGGCCTTTAGCCTTTCGGCTAATCAGCATAAACATTACAATAAATTTTATAAAATTGAGTGAGTGATACACAGCAATACAGACATATTATGGAGGATGGACAATATCTGTAATTATTCATTTGATCTCAGTTGTGAAGCAGAAATTAAAAATTTAGAAAGATTATTCAATTTCCTCTTATTTCTAACAGAAAGTAAGTTCATTAATTTAAACATGGGCGGTCTAATTCTGTAATATCTGTCAATGTATTGTGTTCTTACTTCGTTGTAAAATGGACAAACAAGAATAAAATGCAATTCGTCCTCTATATCGCCTAAATTACACTTTAAACAAAGTCTTTCATTACGAGGTATTCTCTCATATCTGCCCATTTCTATACGAAGGTCGTGTGAAGATAATCTAAATTTCGCAATGGTTAAAATACAAGATTCAGGTAAAGATTTACAAAGATAATACTGAAGACAATTAACCTCGTAGAGTTTTCAAAATAAATGTTCATTTTTTGTATAAAAACATCACGTAGACGTAGTTTAACGTCCTATATAAATTGATTCTTACATACAACTTTCTGATCATACCAAACATATCCAAAACCTAGAGACATTAACATTGATTTAATATTACTAAGCCAGTTGGCCTTTGTATTTACTTCAGATAACATATCAGTATATAAGGCTTTCAAAATACAGTTATCTGTTTCAAATAATTTCAACCAATATTTAATTATTCTCATTTTCCGTATTATACAAAGTGGTAATCTACCAAGTTCAGAGTACAACATATTGTTTGGAGTACACCTTGTAACATTAAGTAAGCGCTTACAAAAATCTATGTGCACTTTCTCTATGTCAGGGGCAGCATGGAATCCCCATACTTCACAGCCGTAGTTTAATACACTTGAAACATAAATATCAAATACGTATATTTTAGTTTCAATTTTAAAAAAAATGTTATTAAATTATGCGGTATACACATTTTCGACCTTGCTGACTAATAATATTCTGAGTTTGGGTAAACCTTCCATTATAAAACAATGTTACACCCAGATAATTGAAGGACTCAATAATTTCAATGGTTTTTCCATTGTAATACCATCTGTTATTATTTGAAAGGTTACCGCTATTACAAAAGACAACGATTTTCGTTTTGGCCACATTGACCTTTATATTCCATGTGGTACTATGGTCATACAAGGTATCAAGCATAGTCTGAAGTCTGAAAAAGGGACAGTATCGTCCGCATACATAATCAAAAACAGCGATATATCTCTTAATTCAACCCATTCAGTGGTTTTCATGATCAACTCATTTTCCAAATCATTTATATATAGAGAAGAAAAAAAAAGGGAGATAACCCTTCCCCTTGCATAAGCCCGTTTGTGACATTGAAAAAGGTAGATAACTCTGACTCATATTTTACACAAGATCTTACCATTTCATAGATGGATTTAACGATAGTGTACATTTTTCAAGTGACCATATTCCTTGCTAACTTATAAAATAATTTCTTACGATTAATGGTGTCAAACGCTTTTTCATAGTCTATGAAACAACAATAAAGTTTTTTCTTTTGTAAAAAAAATCTATCAATTACGCCATGAAATGTAAAAAGAGCGTCAGTTGTCCCAAAATTAGGGCGAAAACCAAACTGAGCGTCTGATATAATATTATTACTATCTGACCACTCTAACAATCTGTGTTTAAGAATAGAAGTAAACAGTTTCGACAGACAACTTACTAAAGTTATGCCTCTATAGTTATTGGTATCATTGACATAACCTTTTTTATCTAGTGGAATGACAACACCACGTGACCAACACTCTGGAAATATATGTATACCTCCAGTGAAAATCAAATTAAATAATCGTTTTAACAATGGCACAAAAATATCTTTAAAATTCACAAAATATTCATTAAGTAGGTTGTTTAAGTCTGGCGACTTATTCGGCTTGGACTTTTTTTATGACATTTACAATTTCAGTCTCTGTGATTTCATTGTCTTATTCGTGAAATATACATTCATCAGAATTGTATTCCAAATCATCAGAATTATTCTCATCAGCATCAAAAATCTTTTTGAATTGATCATAAAAATCTTTTTCAGCAAAGGTAGACAGAGGTAGGGTCAACGCTTGAGGAGATTTAACATTAGCGTCGGCCCCCACTTGGAATTTCAAAAAAAGATAAATCCAAAAAGGTATGGGTAATGGAAGCTTAAATCAGGAACAGTTAGTTTCAGAATTCATTTGATGGTAAATGGGACCTCCTTGACTTACACCTGTGTGGGTGTTAAATGTGCAGTAATACAATTCCTCCTAGAGCATTTAAATGACACAATTACTATAAAATTATATCATCATCGTGTGCAACGTATTTCAAATGTTATTTTGTTACCGAATATTACACTATTTCAGTAAAGAATTGTTCTTTTTATTTAAGATTTAAGCAGAAAAGTGTGTAAAATGTCATTTCTAATGAGAAATTTTCCATTTTTCACACGTTAATTCATATAGTTCTAAAACTAGTCTATTTTTCTTAATGTTAAAAAGTTGGCTACCAATAATATCTTTCAACATTAGGATTTTCCAAAAAAAATAAAACTGGTAAATTTGTCATAAACTACTTTTGGTCCCAAAAAAGGCCCAACATAGCTTTCTTTCCACATTTCCTTTAATCTGTGTTTCTTCATGACTAAAGATCCTTGGGTGTTGATATTTTGCAAGTAGGTCGTTCATGTATAAGAGTTTAAGTGTTGTTAATTTTGATGACCTTGACCTTTGTTCAAGGTCACAAAAAACAAATGTGCCGAAATATTTTGTTTGTATGGGGAGTCAGACAATGATATCTTTCCTTGCTTTATTTGTTTAAAGTTAACGATATAAAATAGTGTAATATCCCTTCATATTTTGTTTAATGAATTGTCAAAAGGCAACACAAATAATAACTAGAACTGTACGCCAAAGACTAACTACTACCCCCGCTCCTATATAAACCAGAACTGTAATCTAAAGGATATCTAAGGCAAAGCATTGCAATTTAATCCATAGTCTTCCACCAGTAATTATGTATGTATAATTGTCACTGGCATACTTTTTGTACTCCCTCCTTATGCCAAAACATACTTTCACACCACATCGTGTTAGCCTAGATGAGCCACTTTTGCTGAAATCGTTCTAGTAGTGAAGAAAGAGTTGTCAAGACAAGGATTTTTAACAAAGGGACATAACTCCTTAAAAAGAGTCGAAATGAAAAAAATACTACCCTGATGCACGACATCAGGGGGTAATTACCATATCTGTTAACTTTCATGAAATTGGCCCAGAAGTTTGTGAGGCAGACAAAGGTTTTTTTCAAGAAAGGACCATAACTCCTTTTTATACCATATCTGTAAACTCCTGTTGAAATTGGCCCCATAGTTTTGGAGGAGTTGTCTGGACAAGTGTTTTTCAACAAAGGGCCATTACTCCGTACAAAAAGGGTCAGATTGAAAAAAGAATTCCTGGATGTACACCATCAGATGGTTGTTACCATATCTGGAAACTTTCGTTGAAATTGACACCTTAGGTTTGGAGGAGTTGTCTGGACAAGAATTTTTCAGCAGAAGGCCATAACTTTGAAGAAGAAAAAAGGTCAAAATGAAAAGAAAATACATGGATGCACAACTTCAGGTGTAAGTTATCATATCTGGAAATCTTCGTTGAAATTTCACAATGTCTAATATCCACATTGAGCATTGAATAACCTTCGGAACCCTTGTGATAAAGAGTTTACAGTGATCATTTTCTTTCGGAATTGTCCCCATACTGTGATTCCGAATTTACAGTTATACTGATTTACTTTCGCAATATTCTCCACGGTGTCATTTAGATTAAATGATGAATCATATACATGTATTACAGTGTTAATGAATTGCATTTATATAGTACAGATTGTCTCGAGGTCTACTTTGTAACTTTTACGGTGACCGATATTACTTTCGGAACCCTCTCCGTATTGTGAATACGAGTTTGGAAAGATAATTGTACTTCTTTTGTAACAGGGTTGTAGTGTAATTTGAAAAGGACCAGCACTCTGATGGCATGTTTCACTAAAGCATTTAAAGTGTTCTTTGATAGGTAAATAACAATAATATCGGATGCTTTATCAACGTAGTTCTCTGAACCATTTCCATTCAATTGGTTTACAAAAGAAGCTTCACTATGTAACATCCTCTTGAACATATTTCCAATTGGAGCGCTTCTACTAACTTTGTAAATTATACGTCATCGACGTAGACCATCGCGTCCTTGTGAAGACGTCTTATGACGTGACCTGCTATAGGATCACGCCATGTCTTAGGCACATATTCATAAATTTATTTAAAAGTTGGAGTGAAACATAGAGCAGGTGTTGTAGAATAAAGAGATGAAGAATGACGTTTCCGTACCTCGTCTAATCTATCCTTGACCACATTTATCTCTTTGAGTAGTGGCTGGATCCATAATAAACACACCTAACTTCTTATTGATTTGAAATTAACAAGTACTCATGTTATTTTTGAAATTCATATAAAACTCATTTTCAACTTACTTCAGAGTTTCTTTGTTTTTCCAGGCTACACCAATATTAGAGTAAAACGTGATACAATGTACCTAATCAGTTTTATCAATAAAGGTTTCGGTATGGCTGTAGTAATGTAGTTGTTCAGAATAAAATGTTCAACAACCACAACATTTAATCCACATTTTAACTTCACATCGAAATATCCAACTCATTTTAGCAATAGTAACATTGCTTGATTCTAAGAACAAAGTACACATGTTTTTATGCCAACTCGCAACAGAAAATAATTCTGGCGCCTTTAATTGCTATTGCTATGGTTGAAGCATCATTTAGTAGTCATAGATAGAAACTTCGTGATATATCAGGGGATACCTGTAAGTTGTGGGCTAACTTTAGCTATGTGTAATATATTTTGTTTGATAACCGTTACTTTGTCTGTGTAGGTATTTGATCATGGATATACATGTAACTAGTTATGCCACTTCATCGGAAATATCCATAACGGTCTGATTTAAGGAAACGTTTGTAGGAATATTTTGTATATTTATGCATGGATAAATCAGACCAAAGAAAAATGGAGTTTTTATGTTGGCAAGAAAGATTTAATCGACATGATAATGTGATGATTATGTAAATACAGAAAGTGTAACAACACGAAACCGTGAGCTTGAGCAACTATGTACAATTTAATGTATAAGGAAAGACCTCCTCTTCAATTACGTGGTTTTATGGTGTGTGAAGGATAGATATAAAGTCCCAATGACGAGAACACATGTGGGACAGATAGAGCTCTGATTGATGCTTGTCCTATGTACGTATTGTAACGTAATACAATAACAGTAGGCTTAAAACTCAATCACAATCATCAAATCGTCATTCCTCTGACCCAGTAGACTCAAAATCATCAATCAGGGATTTGAGGACTTGTAGGATTGTGACAGTGACGTGGTAAGCACGTGACAATTTGGGACCCGTATGTGCGCCAATTACGAAAATTTGATTTTCGGTCTGATTAATTACCCTTTAGCACATTACATCATGAGTTAAATATGGGTTAATGTTCAATTAATGCCTGATTCAATTCATCGAATCATGTACGTTGCCCTTTTACTCAGGGTTTAAATACATTAATTCACCGTTCACACGGATAATGTGATCAGCCTAAAAGAATATAGAAATTGTTTATAAGAACCTGTTCGGTTTGTGTCTTACTATGTAGCTTCATATTTACCTGTTGTACTTACGTTTTGTAACAGACGACTTCCCCATATTCACGTACGTCATCCATGCTTGCCATTTAAAATGAATTGTAATTATCTTTATTGAATGCCTTATTTAACTTAACACAATGATGTTACCAATTCTGAATCTGCCTCCTATTGTGTGTGTGTGACTTGTCTATGGTGACGTCAATATTCCGTGCTAAACTATACCTAGCTTCTGAGCGGGCGTCATCCATGCCGCCCATTCAGAGGTAGGATGACATCATTTCTACCCTTGAGTAATTATACTTGCTTCTGTTTAACATTGTAGCTACGGTTGCTCAAAGGTTGGTTCACTTTAACCAGATGCTAGTGAATATATGCTAAAAAAGTGAAAATGATGTTAGATGTTCCTGATATTTTGTCCTATTCAAATTTTGAATTTTGCATTAACTTAACTCTCAGCAGATGGGGACATAGTTCTGTACTATGCTTATGTGTAATTCCTGCCTCCCATTCCAAAGTAAATGATATTCCTCTGTGACTTGTGCATCCCAAACAGAATCATGTGCCATACTTATGGTGACATAATCTATTAATCTGAGTATGAGACATGCCCATATATACCTCTGAAGTATTAATAGGCTTGAGTTGGCATCATCCCTGTCCCAAGTAGGCGATATTTCTAAGCTGATGACATTTCTAAGCACCCCTTGTTGAATTTTGTTTCCTTAATATGTCGACATCATCCACTCTTCCATCCTAAAGTATATAAATATCCATAATAGACATTATTGAAGTCATCAATTCTGAGGTATGTGACTAACCCTTGTTTGTAAGTCAATGATGCTAACCTTCCTTTCTGATGTATGCTACTTGTCTATGTTGCTGTCGTGATATATTCTGAAATTTATTGCTTATATGACGGTGACAATGACTTTGTACACACATGACGGGTTAAGAGATAATAAAAAAGGTAAATAATTAAATGAATGAATAAATAAATCCAACTAATCAATTACTCTTTTGGATATTATATACGCTATTGTCTTCAATTAGTACCTTATTCAATTAATTGCACCACAAAAGTATTTATTAACTCAGCGTCTTACTGATGATATGATCAGGCGTTTTAGATATAAACTTTTAATTTTGTTTAATTTATCGAGAGCAACAGCTGAACTTGACTATAGAGACGTCATGCATACTCCCTTTCTAAAACTCTTCTTGGCGTCAACTATGTGTACCTTTCTAAAGCGTGTAAAATACCTCTGTTGACGTCATATTACATCCTTTCAGAAACACACGACTTGTTTATGTTGACTTAACGTAATCACCCATTCTATAGCACGGACCCTGCGAACGCTTTACTTCCTTTGCGTAGTCTGAATGATGTGATTTATCTATAATGAAATCATTCCACGCTTCCAATACTAAGTGATTTGATCTGTGTATTGTGTATGACCTTTATATCTATGACAATAATACCTATTCATAACAAATATCACTAGTATATCACAATAGGCTGTTGACAGTCTTCAGATAGAGTCGGTACATGTTCACAGTTTCGTAAAATCAACCGAACACACAATATTATCTATGTATCATCTATATACTACGTTATACCACCTACCGGTAGCATGATAAATTCATTATCATCGGTTGTCAGTATGAGAAAAGTTGAAAACGACTTGAGAACAACTTGAGAAGAACTTGAGGATGGATTTTCCCATTCCCTAGCACTCGGGAACATGTTTTCTCAAAAAAGAGCGTCTGCTCGCGCCACATGACGTCCGAAACCGGAAATAGTGTCCACACAAAAAATGATCCGCGTAAGAAAATAGTCCGTAATTAACATATCGATACAAAGTTACAGAAAAATATTGTGAGAATAACAACACCATTTCATGTGTAAATGTGCATATGGAAAAGCCAATGACGATAGGATTGATTTAAACATATTTTTTCTACGTAGGTTTAAGGTTCATTCCTCTTCTTTTTGTTTACGTTTGTCACAGGCGATCGTTGGTCATTGAGCTTATAAGTCATTTATAAAAACATGGTATTTAGTTGAGTTTTTTAAATGGAGAAATATATAAGGTAGTAGTATATAGATAATTAATAGTTTATCATACAATATTCTCAGTTTTGTCGTTCGAACAATTTTTTCATCGCTCGCACGTAGATAAAATCTCGGTGGCCTCTCAATTTTATCCACGTACTCGCGATGAGAAAATTGTTCACACGACAAACCCTGAAAATAAAGTGTGATACTCTATAAATAGCATGTATCAAAATATTGATGCAAGCAGATTTTAACGAAAAAATGTTATAACAATGCTGCCAATTGATGTAAAGATGACAGAAAATATTAGTTACTGTACATAGAAACATTAGTAAGACACTTCTGTGGGAAAACGTACCTATGTTTATCTTTGCTAAAATATTATTAGATATAGCAATCTTCCCCTATCGGTCCACGTTACTACAAAAGGCGAGTGTGCAATTTGGTTTTATGCTTCAAACACCAACTAAACTAAAACTAAAACCAGCCAGTAAGAGATATTTTTTCTCCATAAATGTTACATTCGTAGACTCTACTTTGAAAAAAGCCGTTTAAGACACTGATAAATAATTATTAATAATAGGTACACATTTCATGAAATAAATTTTATTATACTCAATAGAAAAGCATATGTAGTAACTTTCTATAAAAGTAGTGCACCTACTCCTCCCCTCACGCGTGAATGATGTATTTTGGTGAGTAGCTGTATATGGATACACAAGGCTGTCACAACGGGTTATTGATATGAAATATATAATAATTCATAAAGTACACAGCTGCCGCCATCTATAAAGTTGAAGGACCTACATATAGGTACTTTATCACTTTCTACCGGTAACAAATTGGTTTTTGTGTCATTTCTGTCCTGTCTTGAGAAATTTAAATGAAAAATTAGAAAACTAGATAAATGAGCATATGTATGAAAAAGTAGCCATGTCGAGTTTTTCCCAACATGGAGATATTCCATATATCACTGCCCTATATTTGAAGTAAAGCTACAGTTAGACATATTCATCTTACAGCTTCAAAATCCCTATTTTCAAACTTTTGATAAAAACATGCTTAAAACGTATTTTACCACTTCATCTACACACTGAGTTTCTGATATATGCCAATCTCGGAGGATTGGTTCGACAAACGACGCGACTATTAGTTAAGATGAAAGCGATTTTATACAATATTGAACAATGAAGTCGTCGATGTTTTATTTTCAAATAAATAAGTCACAACAACGAGTGTACCTTACAAGTACAGTGTCGACTTCCACGTATCCATCACATGAACATTTTGTGTCTGCCAGCCTGCTATAATCTGTGAGCATACATATAAGGCATAGCATTAATGTTTCCTTACAAACTGTATATATCAAATCATTTGTGTATCAATCAAGGTAAACTTCCCCCCCATATTGGAAACATCTCCCCTAGATATGACAATAAAGTCATAGGATATGATCACATCTCCTAATTGACTTTAATCTCTCATTGCTAATCCAAAAAGCCAAAAATTATATGGACAGGAAACCATAAACGGGAGAGGTAACAGAGATTTATGTTTTGATTACCGGTTGATTGTGCGGAACTGGATCCTAGACACTGCAGACAATTACATTCCGGGAACGATTAATCAGCGAATACAACCATTCCACATCAATCAGAGAACACCAAAAAACATCAATTCGTTTTCGCAACGCAAACTTCAATTTAAACAACCACTTCTTGAATTATTTCATATTTAAAAGGATAATGAAGGTATCGGGAATGATGATAAATTCTGCCGGATCTATAATTTGTGTCATACATTTATACGAAATGTACATTTAAAACCTATCTTTCTTGAATGGTTTGTAATTTTTCAATTATAAAACCAAGAACACTTGGCCAATATGATTAAGCAGGGGGGCTAATGAATTCTGTTTCCAGTTTAAGTGTTTTCTTGCCTCGGGATTTTCGGTATTTTAAGGAAATTACTGCAATGACCCATACTGCGTTCCCGTCAATCAGTCAAGCGTAGGAATCTGGATTGTGTATATTACACAAATTATTGCTTTAAAACCTGATTTTCCATAGTCTCCAAGGCGATTAGACCCGATATAAAATACAAACCAGAAAATAATGTAGTTAGCTGCGCCAATAAAGACAGTAGGAGATGAAATATGACCATAGTAATGCACGATTATTAAATTGGGATTCAGTTGGTTCTTTATCACACTCGTATTATTAACTTGAAAATGGAATATAGCTTGAATAATTCCGGCTAATTTTGAGTTATATCCGTTTTGTTTATGACGGTAAGGAACGCAGCTCTTCTTATTCGAATATATTCATCGAAATGAAGGTCGCGGAAACTATTAATTGATATAAGAGACGGATTACCGAACGTAATCTTGGAATAATATCTTAAATACTTATGGATGGACATTCTTGGAAGAGTTTTATGCGATACATAATTTGATAAAGTCTGGATGACATCAGAGTCCTCCGTTGTACGATATGATACATTGCATCAGAACTCTCTTTTTTTCGGCCCCGGGATCAAACTGTGCTTGCAGGTTTAATGTGTACTAAGCAGAAAGCGGGCTGTAATACGGACTAGGCACACGTGGGCACTAGGATATATAGAGTATCAGAGTACGTAATGACAGAAAGCTGCGGGATGTGATTGTCTTAGTCAGCCAAAACCACAGTCGGGCTACCTAACCAGAGTATACATCTGCTGGGCGGTACAGCCTTTTTACCAGTTTGTAATTGCATTTAGCGATATACTGTTAATGACAGAAAATACGTGTAATAACATATCAAAATGGATTGCTCTCTATGTGTTTTATTTCTACCATGTGCATTTGCGTTTTGTAACAGACATTTTATGTGAAAACTAACGCATATATTTTTTGTTGATAGGGGCCACTCATTTTTGCCTTGTTATAAATTATCTTATCAATTTATTTTAATTGTGAAAAAAGGAGGACTGGTGTATTTAATGTGCGTACAAACCCATATGTAATAAATTGTATCGTCGAAATTAATTTCAAACTATGAATCACGTGATTCCATTTAAAATTCAAACACTTTATTAATCTAAAACCTAAACATGTACATCTTATCAGTCTATGCATTCATTCAAATATACCTGGGATGTATAGGTACACTGCGTTGGAAAACAACAAATAAACAGCAATGATTACACCTCTATGTACGACTTATATCCCTTTAACTGACACAACTACATATGTACCCGGTAATTCGCCTTGAGGACGGTAAATTGTTCCTCTGCTTACACAGGAACCTCCTTAGACTGGCCCCGTCTCTAGAAATAGATATTGAATTATTTAGAAAGAAATTAATTCTAATAACTGTAATCACTTGGATTGATGATCCTAAGTTCTAAAGTAGTGGGAGATAAGCTAGAAATAAAATGATTTAAAAAAAAATCTCCATAAAAACGTAGGGGCTGGTAGCCAGTCTAGGGCTCCTTGCTATTTAGTAGTTTACGTATCAAAGTGGTAGTCTCTGTTGGACCTTCAGTACCTGGGGTTAGCCGTAAAATAACAGCTGGGATTCATGCTGGCACGGTTTACTTACAAAACTGGTTAAGGTATGAAATGTACTCTTTGTAATTTTATAAAGTATTTTTAAGCAAAGCCTATTTCCTTTTTCCTTTTTTAACTATTTGTTTATCAAGTAATTAATTTACTGATAAATATTTTGCTTTAAATGTTTAATTTGCTGTATTTCCTCCTACCATTCGGAACACTTTGGACATTGTGTATACTAAGCACGACCTTAATGTCATATGGCGCAGTAAACATTTACAATGTAAAGCTTTCTGTATCGACTTCCTACTTAGTAAATGTGTAAATGAGTTTTCCTTCTATTTCATATTTCTAGTGATTGTCACATCGAATGCCTAACCAGAAATTATCCTCATTATCGGGTGACTCACCTATGAACTGCCTTTTGCTCAATCATAATGTATATGAATATATAATTGTCCATCCACTCTACTAACAGGTCTTACATTAATGTATTTTTGTGTATTGGGGTAGGTGGGGATCAGGAGGAGGAAAATACTCAAAATAACCTATCCAGTTCCCTTTTCATAGTCTACTCTCTTTTTTTGTCAAACAAACCTAGTTTTTTTTTTATTCAAACGACGTTTAAGTCATCAGTTTGTAACCAGTACATTGCAGTAAAAGTATCGGTCATCTGTCGGCTTTCTTGTAAGGAAAGTAGAAGATTATGACAGGATTACAAACATCAATATTTGTGTCAACCCATTTGTCCTACTGTGCTTCACGGTGTGGCTGTTGGTGGTAAATAGATAGCCTCCCTTTAATGACAGCGTTCTATCACTACACTACTATACTAGTACCAACACTTACGTCTAGGACATAGCCTCCCTTTAGTGACAGCGTTCCAATACTTACGTCCAGTAAATAGCCTCCCTTTAATGACAGCGTTCTATCACTACACCACTATACTAGTACCACACTTACGTCCAGTAAATAGCCTCCCTTTTATGACAGCGTTCTATCACTACACTACTATACTAGTACCAACACTTATGTCCAGAACATAGCCTCCCTTTAATGACAGCGTTCTATCACTACACCACTATACTAGTACCAACACTTACGTCCAGTACATAGCCTCCCTTTAATGACAGCGTTCTATCACTACACCGGTATTCTAGTAACAACACTTACGTCCAGTAGATAGCCTCCCTTTAATGACAGCGTTCTATCACTACACCACTATACTATTACCAACACTTACGTCCAGTACATAGCCTCCCTTTAATGACAGCGTTGTGTCACTACACCACTATACTAGTACCACACTAACGTCCAGTAAATAGCCTCCCTTTAATGGCAGCGTTCTATTACTACAACGGTATTCTAGTAACAACACTTACGGTCCCTTTAATGACAGCGTTCTATCACTACACCTCTATACTAGTACCAACACTTACGTCCAGTACATAGCCTCCCTTTAATGACAGCGTTATATCACTACACCACTATACTAATACCAACACTTACGTCCAGTAAATAGCCTCCCTTTAATGGCAGCGTTCTATCACTACACCGGTATTCTAGTAACAACACTTACGGTCCCTTTAATGACAGCGTTCTATCACTTCATCACTATACTAGTACCAACACTTACGTCCAGTGCATAGCCTCCCTTTAATGGCAGCGTTCTATCACTTCACCACTTTACTAGTACCAAAACTTACGTCCAGTACAAAGACAAAAGTACACTTGACCTAATTATACATTTTGATATTTAACGCCGTACTTTACAATGTTTGTTTGATATTGGTAGTATAATTTATACTTAAAGGTGTTCCTTTAGCTACATACAAGGTACGAGTTAGTTATCCGTTCGTTAAACACTTAACGTATCTAGGGTTAGATTACTATGTTTTTAAAGTACGGTAAGATTTCATTCACTCAAGTAAGGAGCACATAATAAAGTAATCACGCTTTTCTTTTCCATATTTATGCGTCCTTGGATTTCCATTTAAAATCCATGACATGTTGAATGATATATTTAACATGTTTTCTTTGTAGGTCAGCTGATTGTATGGTAAACACTAGTAAGTCCAGATGTTTAAATGTTCATTCAGCTTAAAGTTGAACGTAACATACACACACATGGTATTGCACTTATAAAATTTGGTAAAAGATACGACACTTAAGTCGAATTATGATCTAGAAAAACTTTCTTTTTCCTCTATACTATTTTTTTCATGTTACTAAATTATTACGTTACCAGTAAGGTTCAACGTCTGTAATTGTCTTTGAACCTAAGCTTAGTCAAAACATTAGGATTTAAGTATATGGCTTATAATGAAAAATGATTTTAGTAAAATCTTAACTATACTTTCAGAGATGTTTGCGTGTAGTGCGGAGTGGTTTGGACATAAAGGTCCCTGAACCTTATCGCAGAAGACATACGTCAGTATGGAGGTGTTCCTTATTGTGTGGTTAAGAACACTGCATGGACAAACCAGCCAGTTGGGATTTCTTCCGGATTAAATTATTAAATACACGAATGTGTTTATAATCGTTCGTACAGTTCTGTGTTAGTGGATTAAGGACTGGACTAATGATATAATTTGGCACTACGGTATGGTCTCGTACTTAACTCGCCCAGTGACGATAGAGACAGGCGTCCGTGTCAACAAGCCTAACCAACATGGCTTTGTGTGGTCTCAAGTATGAAATGGACGCCGCTATGGGTTTTGTTTGAAAAACTTTTATATCTGTCTGGTGTTTGGAGTTAATTTCTAAGAAAGGGAAAATGGCTGATATAAATTCAATTTTGGATTTAGAAAAGTGCATACCGAACAGAGGCAATCTAAATTTGAATTGGGAGGTCCTTGAGAGAAACAATCAAGCTAAGAGACGGAGTGAAAACAAACGTGTTTTGCCATTGTCTATTATGGTAAAAATCAAGGGCCCGCCGAAAGTGTTGGACCCGTACAGGCTGACGAAAAGCAGTGCAGATATAGATCAGGACCGCTCCGATGATTCATCTCCCGGAACAAGCTGTACTCCACTTAACCTTCTCGGCTCGTCCCCTACTAAGCTCTCTCCAAGTCCTGATAAACACGCCTTACCTATGCGTCCTGCCATTTTGCAAAGCAAACAGATCCCTGGGAGATTCTTCCCAAAAGCCGGGGCAATCGAGGATCACAGGATGATGGTAGGAGGGAACAGTCAGACACCGGTTCAGTATGTAAGTAAACCAGCTCAAAGAGGTTCCATTCTGACGAGAAAGAACCTCAAACCAGGAATCACTCGTTCTTATGACTTCAATAAGTCGAAAGCAGAGGCGACAAATATGTACAATGAGAAAATATTACGACAACGGAAAAGTCTATTTGAACAAAATAAGGACAGGAATTCGATGATGACAATAAGTTATTTCAATCCCGAGACACAACTGGACAAGGAAAATAAACAATCGGACCAAAGTACTTATTTTTCCGTTCAACGTTTTCTATCGTCGTCCAGACATGTGTCGGTGCCAGGAGGGAGGCAAAGATTCGGTGATGTTCTCAAAGGAACGCCTAAGGCCATCCATTTTAGGGAGGACGCGCTTCAAACGCGCTTGGCATCGCTCTCCGCGCGGAACTCAGCAGCACATGTCCAGTTTGAAGAACCTGAAACAGATGAAGTGGTGGCAACAGCATCTGCATAATAACTGGTTAACTCTCTCAGAGTGACAATGTGTAACACATGTAAATAGGTGTATAAACAAATATCAAAATCGATTATCAAGTGCTATTTATGCTAATATGAGTTATGGTACTATGTTAAACCGCATACCAAAGCAAAGGATCTGTGATATCTATTTTACTTTCAATTCTTCGCATCGACATATCTCAATGTCTGGTAAGAGATTTAACGAAAATGTCAATGTGAAATATTCTATGATTCTGTTTTACAGTGTCTGCCTATATTTATTAGCTGATTTCGTACCATGATTGTAGGACTGTTTAAAAATGCTATATCAAATGAGTATGAAGACCAAAATGGATGGATGTGACACATAACTTTGGTAGAAAGTATGACATCATAACTTTTACTATGTCGATGCAATCGTGTTTTTGTTTTATATACTATTCGAAATGTTCATAGAACATAATGTAGATCTTTTGTTGTCCGCTAGTTACCGTCGTTTTTCGACATTCGAATGTTTTAAATCATCATCTACATAATAAAATGTGTGGTGGTTTCAGTATGGTGTATTCGTTGAGCACGGACTACGATTTTAATGTACGCCATTGTTACTGTAAGCCGTAGTGCTCCATGTTAATCCCGTAGTTGAGGTACGGACAGTGTAATGCGGTGTACTACGTGTATTTAAATACGAGTTCAACTGATTAATAATACATGTACCACCATGAATAACTGACTGTAATGGCTAAGGCTCTGTTTTAAGAAAATATATACAATTCATTCACATACTGTTGTTCTTGTTTAAAGAGGAAATGTGAAAAGTAAACACAATTAAAAGACTGTAACTGGAAAAAAATGTTAAAAGTAAGCTTTCTGACAGAAATGAATATGTAACTAACGGCTGATCTGTCTCGATTGGGTCACAAAAGTTATCATATAACAATTGCTGGTAAGCACAACGTTGGTTCAAGTTCATAAATAATATAACTAGAATATGGTTGCTGTCCTCAATCACAACGGTATCATTCTGTACTGTATTATCACACGGTTACCACGTTATTCAGTGAATATAATCAATTCCTATTTTTGTGTCAGAATTCATGGCATACGACAAACTGTGACGTCATCAAATAACAATGAAATGATGTCTTTATATCACCTTATTAGCCGCGAGGACGTTAACCTCAAGCAAACAGAAAAACGCCATACAGCAGACGTTAGAAATTAAGCCAAAAATTAGAATGTTCGGTTGCAAGAATGAAGCAGGAAAGCATGTTTTCGCGATGTTCGTTAATCTTATCTCGTTACACATAGAACAATGAACTTGTGAGATTTATGAAACTCGTCACGATGTGTTTTTATCATCAGAGACTCCCTTCAATAAAACATTCTAAGAACTGTTTTAAAAATCTCATATGTAAAGAAACTTCTATAAGATCCCATCTTTACCATATATCCATGTATTTACAAAACACATGTAGATTGAAAACTATTGTTTGAAGAATTCATGCATTACGTCAACGTCGTATACAGTATTTAGAATGCCAGCGCTATTCTCGTGTCGATTTTGTCTTTATTTCGGGGGGTTTTATGTAGGCAACTTGTACTTATTACGGATGATTTACTGATCGTCAATGCTAAAAATAATTTCGAAAATTGCTTTCGTTTAATTTATTCTGCCAACTTGCAATAAATATATCACAGATTTCTCTTCTTCGGCTTCATGTCCTGACATTTAAGTAAATTGATAATAATGATCATCACCTCTATACCAAACTCTTTGATAAACATTATAGCTTTAATATAACTATATTAACTTACTATTCTTCTGAAGTAATATCCGAGTCTCCCCTTTCTATTGATAGGGTTTAACATAACATGGCTGATGCCCTGATTAAATGACAAGTATACGAATACCTGGACGGATGCCTCCAGTTAACCTATAAGTTGCTTAGCAAGTCTTGGGGTTTATTACCTGTAAGGCTACAATGTAATTTGTGGTCTGGATTTTAACGGGAAATGTCAGACATTTAAGATGTCTTTCCACTTATTTCACTGGTTCCTCAGTTTTGATTTTACATGTCTGTGTTTAGTTCTACTTTTTTACAATACCCACCGTCAGACTAAGTATCTTTTTCACCCTACCAACCCATAAACAATCAAACAAACATTTAATTCCCAATTTTTTACTGATTATAACGTCATATAAGACATTTCTACATACGGATACAAATAGTGTGCTTATTTAGACAAGCTGGCATTACAACGGAAGATAGACTTCTGATTAGTATGGGAAAGGTTTCACATACATTTAGAGACGAACGCTTGAGATGATTCTACCTCATTCAGTTTAGATGCAGAATCAACTAGACAAAGGGAATTTATTTAATTAGAGTGTGACTTTAGTTGTTCTATCCATGATCAGCAATAGCCTCGTCACTGCGCTCCAGAATGGAATAGTGACGTCATCAAAGTTGAAGAGGTTATTAAGCTTTAAGTTGATCAAATAAAGGGATACTGAACAAAGTGTTTATATCTTGAAAACCTATTTGGGCTTTGAATGCTTTTAAAATTATTTAATTTCACCTTTCGTTAAAAATACGTTAAAGAGAGCAATTAACGTTGACCTAGATGACTGTCATAAGGTATGCTTCTTCACAAACAAATCTCTAAGTCATTTATGTCCCATAGATAGGCAGTGTTGTATGTTGTCATACGATGTGTTGAAATCAAAGCGATAATGCTTAATAAACTTCAACTATTTTCTTCAGCGACGGTTATCATGCAAGATCAGTCTCTGTAAAAAAAAACCGGATGAAATGTAACCGTTTGATGTTGAATCCCTCTTCATTTTGGATTTGATTGTTAATGCTTAATAGAAATAAAATTAATTTGAAGATGTTACAGTATGTCAACAAAGCTTGCGATATGAGTTTCAATAGAAACCGGAATGACAGTCATGGCCTATTGAGAAACGAATGATGACATTATACTTGTTAAATAATAAAAACATTCAAAACTTATACAGATATTGAGGAAACGGCGATAAATAGGGTTAACAAAGTACCTTCATTTGGATCAATTTAAGCAAACAATTCTACAACTCTCCCTGGTTCCTTGCCGTAACTCTTTATTTTCATCCGTAAACGACCTCGAAGTTATAAAAGTTTATATCATGACCAGATGGCAGTGTCCTATACGGACTATTATAGTTGTCGAAAGGGAAGTTTTTGTTTTCGGGTAGCTATATCCTTCAGAGGACTCGACCAAGAAAATGTTAATAACTTTGTCGACTCATTATATTCGATGAAAAAGTTGATGACCCGTAATCGGTACGTTAATCAAATGTCCCATTTCTATTGATATCTACAATAGTATTTTCTTCATTATTTATATCAAAGAACTACATAATGTATTTTTCTGTTGTTGTGACAAAAGACTTTGAAAACATGGCACTGCGTGAAAAACTACACGTGGAAAACACGGTGGATGTATACCTCACTGTTTACTCACACATTTGTGCAAATTAAAATAAAATAGGATGAGCGTAAGACACACACAAGTGAATATACATATAAAACATATTAAGTAATAGATCCAACAACCCCAAAACATGCATTGCACCATGCAAATTGTTTTTTATATTAAAGGAAAAAGTGAGAGATCGTGAAAAATTGTGGAAGTCATTATGCAAACAATATTCGCTTTCGTTCCAAAATATATTTGTGTTAAATGAATGTGTTATTGTTACCTCTATAATTAATAAATAAATAGCTTCGTTGTGTAAGAAAAATTATCGGTTAGGTTTATCTCATAATAAGGAAAAAATGCAATCAACTGCTGTTTGATTTGATTCTGCAAATTCCAACCGATGACATCATATAAAGAAGCTACAATAACATCCATTTTCCATGTTCACACTCTTCTTATACGTCATAACCAGGCAAAGATGGTCAATTATAGGGCCGTTAGATGTAATTGGATACCCTCACTAGAGTCAGTGTTTTCGGGAACAGATCAGACTTTCTACACAACGTTGTCTCAGTGTTCTACCCGCCTCACAGTGCAGACACGCTGCTGGTTACGAAGATAAGTAAGTCTAAGAAAATTCACTGTTCTTAAATTGAGTGGACGTTACATACATATATACGCATATAGACAAAACTGAAAAAATCTCACTCGTTGTCCTTTTTATAAGAGAAAGGATAATCCTTTGATCACAATTGTGCACAACACTGTCTAGTTGGTTCAGTTTTAATTTGACTTTTTAGCTTTTTGCTGTTGAGAACTCTGGTAATTCAATAAAATGTGATATGGAACGGTACATTTTACAATAATTATTTCAAATATAAACACTTGTATTACATGTGGTAAGGTTTTCGTGGTTGTATTGTTGCTCCTGTTTTGTCTCCGTCAGCTCTAATGAGCGATGATCAGCTCACACGTGATTTATGGCATTACATTTTGTACGTGGTCAAAAGCTGGTGAAACGTTTTACTAACATTGGTGTAAAATAAGGCTCTTTTACGACTACGGAGCGAATATAATACGAGTAAACAATAGCAGATCCCCATCCCACCTCAAAAGATGTTATTGAAACATGAAGGCAAGTATTATGAGTAGTTATTTTATACAACCAATAAGATTTACTATGTGACGTTTCGATGACTAGTACGATATGTACACTGTCACCTTCATCAGACAAATGACCAGTGAATCGTATGCACACAAAGGTGTCAAATGTGTACGAGTTGTCCACAAAATCAAGTCGACTCGGCTACGTTGTAAGCGTATGTACAATAATTGTTGTATGTGTACCGAAATGACTCGATTCGGCAACGCTTTGTTTAATTCTTGGTCATAGATCTGCGAGAGTCTTTAAGCCCCCTCATCCCGATGAGACGCTTAAAATCAGACAGATCCTGGCGCAAAAACATAAACCTCCAGATTAAGACAATCATGGTTGTGCTGGAATTTGTGCTGAAAACAACATATTTTAGTTTCCGAAACAACATCTATCAACAACGCTTCAGCACTGCTATGGGTAGTCCAGTGTCTCCCATTGTGGCCAATTTGTTCATAGAACATCTGGAGCAAGAAGCAATAGCCACTGCTCCATAGAATGCAAGCCTAGCTTATGGAAATGTTATGTTGACGACATACTTGAAATAATCAAGAAGGGGTCACAGAAGGATTTGACCCCTCATATCAACACCATAGATGCCACTAAGACTAACAACATGTGAGGAAGAAACCAACGGCACAATGCCCTTCCAAGACACTAAAGAAAGAAGACGGAATCGTGAAAGTATTGGTCTATAGAAAAAAAGAACAATACACACCAATACCTGAACTTCAAACCTTTGCACCAGAAGTTAGGCGTCGTACGCACATTGCTCAATAGATGCGATACAATAGTCACAGAACAACAGGACAAAACACAAGAGCAGAATCACATCGCTAGGGCAATGAGAACATGTGCATATCCGGTATTGGTCATAAACAGGGGTACAAAAACAGTTTCAAAGTAAGGAGAAGAACAAGAACAGGCCAATCAAGCATAAGAACAAAACTTAAGGTCAAGTGGTCATCCCGTACATAAAGGTATATGTAGCTGATCCGAAAACATACAGCTTCACTGGTCATTTGTCTGATGAAGGTGACAATATACATATCGTAAGTCATCGAAACGTCACATCGAAAATTGTATTGGTTGTATAAAAAGACCTTCTCATAATCCGTACTTACCAACCTAAAGAAAATGTTTGGAAAAAAATGAAGGCAATCAGGGTTAAAAAAAACGCAAAAACACCCAAATCGGCTGTCGCAATTGGACACGAGACGAGCTCAAGAGAAATAACAACTTTAAAAACAGCATAAAATGACGAGTAAAACAGACTATCACCATCGACCTGAAACCAACCAGAAATCGTAACAACTAACTTCAAGCCTACTGCCAGTTCTTGAGCACATGTGACGTTTTACCTCAAATGTGATGAGCTGCCTATCTCTTGCTAGTTCTGATGAAACCGATGATCGAGAAAAAAATCGCCATGGTAGCAAAGTTATTTGTTTGGTTTGTGTCATTGAATTTGATGCTGTATATGACTTTGATGTTCGTTTTGTTTTTTATGGTAGCATTGTTGCTGTTGTTGCTGCTCAATATGTTGTTTCAGCAAATGTTCGACCCCATCCCTTCACGTCTCTATCATGTTATATATGACTGGTTTCCCTATCTGTAACAGTACTAAAAGAATACGTTCATTTGGCACTAATCAGCACCATGCAAAGCTGTCCCGCAATGTAGTTAGCACGGTAAATAGAGTGAGTGATTTCGTTTTCATGCCCTCGCCCCCTGTGAGCAAACTCCATGACATGTACTTTTCAAGATTGAATTATTTCGTCTTCTAAAACACATAGTCTACACCGTTTAATAAAACAAAAGACAAGTGATAAAGGGCAGTGTTCTATGAGTCGGGTCCCTGAATACCATTCAATACCTAAATATGTAGACTAGCGAACATTGGTAGGAAATGTACACTGTAACACTAATTGAATGGATGGTTTAAGGAATGGTGAACGTAGCGGTGTCTCCAAAACAAAGTAATACAATGATTTATGAAAATGTCTACAGATAATCCGTATCAGTTAAGGGTTCAATAAAACAACTCCTGTAATACCTATTCAATAGATTGTGCATCATTAGATATGTGTCGCTGATAATCGCTTTTGATACCATAATTCAGTTCAAGAAAAACGGAAAACTGTAAATATAACTATCAATGGTTTGTGATTAGATCCTATGAATGTGACACCGCGATACCAGTGTTGTTAATACTTTATATACATCTTTTAAACTGGATGAAAAAGAAAAAAAATATAGCGAATACCCGTAGACGAGCTTTATGTTCTTTGCCCCTTTTTCCTTTACAGAATTAATATCAGCTATGTGACACATTCAGAATACTAGAATTCAAGTCATTAGCAATACATTCCTAATTATAGTTCTTGGTAACTAGGTTAAACATAACATGCCTTTCTAATATATGTTTTGTACGTATTTTACATACACCGTATACATATGTTTACATTAATATTGTCTGTGATAGAATATCAAATAAGTCAGGGTTTTTCTTGCCTTGATATGAAACATTATTAACATGTACATTGTATGATAAACACTCTTGAATTATTTCGGAACATACTATTTTAGAAACTGTCTAGGAAACGAATTCAGTTTATTAGGTTGCTGGGTATTACGAGTTATTCATCACACTTAGGTCGGTACCAAAATAAGTTGGGGCACTAAATTAAAACTTGGATAGTGAACTAGTGCCCTCCCTATAGTGGACCCATTTACTACACAACGGTTTTATGTGGGATACTTTGTATGCTTTCAATTAAACAACTTACTAACCTATTCACTTCCGTACTACTAACTTCAGTAAAAGATTGACTTTACGTATTTCTTTATTTACACATAAGCATAAACTAGCTGAGGTTCTGAAGAAAACAATGTTGAAGAAGTTCTATGAAATATTGAATTGCCATCTCTGTTAAAGATATCAATCTTTTCAAACTTAGCTTCACCACATCTCATAACACTGTTCCTCAAACTGTACATTGTGTAACGTGTCCGATACATGTAGTAGATATATCAGTATATATGTCTAAAACTGGAACAAGCAGTTACAAAACATACGTTTAACATCACACAGCTAGTAGAAACTATGCATGGGGATAAATATGTACTACGCCTATTTTGTTAGTGATGGTTATAGCGAGGAATCTATACAACTGCAATAGAAGAACTGAGGTACATGTAAGTACTGCCCGATCCTTTAACTTCACTTTCAGATGTACATAATGTATTAACAATATTTACCCGTGGATAACAAGTACTCAGAATGAGCTCCACCAGTTAAGTATAAATAATAAATACTAAGTTTGTTTTGAACAAAACAGTAATTTAAAACTTATTTTGCGAGTTTTCAAACGTTTGTTTCCTTTGACAAGCAAAGAGTGTAAAAGACCTGTGTCTCAACTCTTAGTGTCTTTGTTCGCTGATTATCCATATACTTTCCGGGAAATTACAGAAAATATAAGGCACTATATTTGTGTAATGATGAGACAACTATTTCTTCTTATATACTAAATGGTAACACTTGTTTACGCAATCCCTGAAACACTCCGATGGCCTTACGTTTTGGGAGTAAACAGGTATCGTTTCCGCGTAAGGAGAAAAATTTTGCAAGATATAGAAAATAATAGCATTAAAGATCAGCCATCTTTTCATAACAAGCACTATTTCATACGCATCATAATTATTAGTTTCGCTGCGAGATGATATTTGGGTCAATGTTTAAACTCTCAAGAGTTTTCCCACCAAACTCCATCACTGATTGAAGAAAGAGTGGAAACCATTTTACCGAGTGTTGATCTCAACCACTAAAACATCTAATATCACTCTATATAAATCCGGATTATGTTCAAGTACACATCTTGCATAGTGTAGTTTGTTCGTATGTCCATGCGATGTCGATTTGGATCATGTATCATTGTATGGTAGCCCTTGGGCTGGTTGGCCGATGGCAAAGAAAGAGTGGTCTCTGTTATATTGGAGGTATATATCTACATGTAAGGTGGCAGTACCCAAATCGGATCGGTACCCAAAACGGATCACCTTTTGCAAAAATACTTATAAATAAATGTGTCAACAAATCAGTTATAACAATGATGCTGTCTTAGAATATATAGCCATGCACCATATTCTGACTACAGATAATTAGTTTTTAAGTTCAAATAGCGCAAGAAAACGTAATTCAAACTCGAATGTCAATGTTTTGATTACGTTTTTAAAAAATGGCGCGTGCGACGACTATGCACTGTATTTTGGACTATAGGAATAAATTCACACTATAGAAATCTTTTTTGTCATATAAATTCTAATTGCCATCATAAAATGTTAATATGCTGACAAAAATATATTCATTTGAAGCGTACGATACTGCAAAATTCAAGCCGTGATCCGATTTGTGTCCCGACATTCGCAAAAAAAACGGAGACGCTGATTGGTGACTTCAGAGTGTTCTATAAATATCTCAAGTGAGCCCCGGGTGCTAATTTCGTTTGGGAGGACACCCATCGATAATCTATTTTTAATACAACCATAAATGAATATAATTTCTCCTCAGATTTTTCAATGATTTAATAAAATGATGGTTTGGTGATCCGATTTGGGTACTGTCACCTTATATATAATAAATTTAAGTATCTTAACAGTTTTAAAGCAGAACAGCAAAGGTTCAGGTCCCTGTTAAATCCGCAATGAAGGATATGAACTACTAATCGTGACCTCTCATGCTTCACAGAATGACAAGGTGCGACTATCGGGAGTGGCAGTAAGGACAGGTCGGAGGTAACCAGCAACAAAAGCAGTTGATGAGGCTGAAAGCAGACCACACTATCGGGAAATTGTTGGAAACATTAGCCATAGGACAGTAATATATAACAGTTCTACTAAAAGCTTTTGATTACACAGAAAGGCAAAGTATGGCCCAGAACAGACATTCTGCCCAGACAGAAAGAAAAAGAGCCAAAGCAGTGGGTGAACGAGGTGGGCGATGGACCAGCGATCGCTTTCCTCAACTGACATTTAGAATCAGGAACCCAGCCCTTCTCTGACCTGTGTATACTTTGCCGTTAACTTCAGCAGAGCATCTTATACCCAGCATGGACAAGTAAAGTAATAAGTATAGGTTAACTAACATAAGACCATTCATATATCCCCAGCCCCGAGACCTTCATATATATCAGCCCACGGGGCCAGTATGGAGGTCTCGGGTTGATACAGGGTGTGATGTCGAAATAATGATATGATATCCTATATAAACGTACTACATACGAACTATAACTTGCACACTTTACAATACGCACGTACATTTATATACGTACAGCCTATAAATGATACGACATACAATGTACCATGTGAACGTCTGTAATACAGTACATCTTTTGAAATTATTCAGAGGGAGCTCGAGAACACACGGTGACAATAAATAACAATGATTAGCCTTCCAAGAACTATATTGATATAATTGCAAATGAAAATAATGCTGCCAGGAATCTGATATTAAGAAGTTGGCGTTTCCACAGAATTCAAATCAAAATACTTGGCATTTCATTCAAAACACACATATATATATATATATATATATATATATATATCATATAGAAGTCATTTCCACAATTTATTTCAATGACGTAAAAGGTTGATGTTCAGTTTCGGTTATTTTGTTAGTGTTTTGATTGACAAACGTGGCTGAAGTGTTACATTTTACCTGGATTCAAGGAAATAACTTCTGTAAAGTTTTTCCTCAAGAATAATCACACAAAAATACTATTTAAAAAAAAGGGTGTTCTAATTTTTGTTGTTGATGTTACACAAACTATAAAAATTCAAACACGTCATTCGTTAGGAGATAAATCATTTGAGAAGTTCGTAAAAGTGTATGCATGAAATAAAAGGTTTCAGTTGTGGCGGAACTGGACCTGGTGGAACGTCGGTGACCTGCAGGTAGAAAGCGTCCGCCTAGAGTTCGAAGTGCGCTGGGCTGGTCTGGCCGTGCGTTTCTCTTTCCTGTCCGGTGACTGTGACCAACTCTAGCTTGTTTCTAGAATTGAGTGTACACTTGAAAGGGGATACCCAAACATTGGTTGTAAATAGTCTTTGGGCGGAGACTTAGAAAAGAAGGAAGGAATATTAATGTAGCGGAACTGAACAAGGACGATCGTCGGCGACCAGGTAAATCAATTAATCGACGACAGACCGATATGAAAAAAGGTTTTAAAACGTCAGAATAATTCTGACTACTCAATTGGTAGAGCGTCCTTTTACAGTTTGGAGCGTTCCTGGTTAGAATATCAGGCTAACCGTGCATCTTCTTTTCCCCTGTTACAGAACTATTTATTATTTCATGTAATTTTAAACTAAATTGTACAGCATGCTTTACCACGGACTTAATTATTTAAATATATGTGTTAATTTGGCGTCCATAAAAGACAGCATTACCGGTCAAATTATTACATTTTCTATTGGTATACTGCACTTCATGAACAGCGGGGTGGTGTCATGATTTTCTTCTTTTAAATACTTGTGGCGATCCCTAGCTTAGTTACGATTAAATCCTAACGTTATCCGCCACTATTTCTCAGACCATGTGACGAATTACTGAAATAAGGTACGCACTGCAATACATGTGATGACAGCTGGAGTGTAACCTCCACTTAAAACAAGAAAATGCAGCAAAGCTGCTGGACACCAAACCATTTTATGAAAAGTCCTCAGCAGGCAGGGGTTTAGGGGGATAAGGTATCCTGGTTTAACACCCCC
>NW_018404786.1:311179-354556 GCF_002113885.1 Mizuhopecten yessoensis | reverse complement strand
AAAATGATATTAATTGTGTAGTTATGTAAAAACAACAATGTATGCTGCAAAGGTAAACAGCTCAACCACTTATACTGCCGTCACTTCATCTAAACTTGAAACTGAAAATCTACGCAGAAATATAATGTACCGTTCAGATTGGACAATACTTACAGAGTGAAGTTTTTACTTGTGAAGATATAATGTTTCGTTTATCTTCACTGCATTAAATATATGTTTTTATTAAATAGAGAATTCATGATATTTTACAAGTAAACTGCAATCAATACCGATACGGTAGGGTTTACCAACATATTTTTGTAGACAGTATGCGGCCTTAATTTCCCAGAAGGCTTTCACGCATGGGGAAGCACCGGAAGTGGACAAAGTGTTTACAGATCAAACCCCGGCGGCGCTTTGCGCCGCTTGGGGGTTTGAAAAAAGGCATTGTAAAGCATCAACCAGTGCAATGGAAGAAATTTATCAAAACAATATTCTGAAGATATCCGGAACGTAATATCGATCTGTTTCAATTTTAGTTGGCATTTATGCAATCAGAGTTTTGTGCACGCTTTAATCGGACGTAGACTTGTAGAGCATGTACAAGACCATGACGAAAAACAAAACATGATGGCAGTGCTATTCGATAAACAGAAATCGTTGGCGTTGAACGGCGTGGATCTGAGCAGGAAAGGATCTATAGACGAGGAAATTGTCCCATTAGTTCAGCACATTAATAATCACGTTAACTTCTTTACAACAAGCAGCTGTTCTGGAAGAATAATTGTTTTTGATGATCATATTGTGAGTTGGTGTCTGGCTCTGTGATTGGATATATTTTTGTGTATTGTCTGCTGTTAGTGCTGGTCGTCTGCTAAATGATTCGATGTATCTGGCTGAAGTATACGTTATTGTACTCGCTGGACTATTTTATATGGAACTTGAACCTAATGTCCATGTAATATATTGTTAAAATGAAATTGCACTGAATAACACTAGTCCTCAAAGTGTACTCGAGAGCTCGTCAACATCACTGTCCTCAGTCATGGGAAATATAAAAACGATATGGTCATTTAATATAAGATAGCTAAAGGTCTCATTTCTTATCATAATTTTCTTGTAATATTCAATTTATTAAAAAGTAGAAGTCAGTCTAATACGAATTATGTGTTACTTACTTTGTAGTTTGGGCATAGAATGCAAATCTCTGCATCAAAACCGTTATGAAATAAGTAGTGTCCCAACAAATGTAAATAGATAAAATGAGAGTTTCAATTGTTCACATAAGAACATGGCAACTTTCCAGACACAGTCTGATGAACAGTATGGGTTTATTTAGTTTTAGAGTTTAAATCTAGCATAGGCTGTCAGTGTTGAGATCATAATATCAAAATTCTTGTAGTTTTCACGATATTAGGCTGAATTTCATTCAGACAAAATCAATTTCTAGTGTAATTGATAAATTGATGACAAATAAAATGTGAATAACTGAAAAATTTAATACCTTAATCTGTGAAACTTGTTATGCAAATGTTCATTTGGATCAGTTATGACTTTACTTTGCAAAATTGTGATCAATATTAATTTTGCTAAATTGCATATACATGTATAAATGTACAGAATGATATAAAAAATATGAAATTGTTATTAACAACAAATATTATTTCAATAAAATCAGATTTACTGCAATATATATGTATACCGTTTCATGTGTATTTTTCTTGAGGCAAGAAATTTGAAGTGTTTTTGTGATAAATTACTTTTAAATGCACTTGAGAGTAGCCACATTTGTGACAATTATATATAGATGTCTCCTTGATGATTACAAAGATATCAATGATGTATCAATCTGGAATGAAAACAAAATGAAAAGTTTAATTAGTTGGATATTTTCTTACTGTTTGTCACATATTTTAGACAGTTTAAACCATTTTGATCAACGAACAATAATTACTATAATAATTGATAACCTTCAATCTTGGAGAGAAAAACAATTGTTGATAGTTGATTACTTTTATATTACAAAGTCCAACATCTACATGTAGATGTTGTACAGCTTACAGTGACTTACCGTATAGTACATTGCAAAATTTCATCAAAATTGGATTAGTTAAAATGATATTGAGATAACCTATTTGTGATCCATGTTTGATACACTAATACAACTGTCTTAGCCAAAGGGGCTTTGTGCCCTTTTGTATATATGGCTTTTACATTGAAGTGTGTTTATCAATTGCAAGTTTGTCGCACAAAAGCTGCGTTAAGGACTTCCATATCATTGCCAAAAATTGTAACCATGATTTTTGCAGCAGGATGAAAATAGTTTTAATAATTATTTTTGAAAAGAAAAACTGATCTACCAAATAAGAGATAGTCCCCTGGCCCAGCCAGACTACAGATTATAGCCAAAGCAAAATGAAGGGGAGATAACTGTGTGTATAAAAACCTACAAGGGCATTCTATTGTTTTGACTTCAGTAGAACAGCTGGGATACTTTAATGCATATTTAGTATATTTAAGTAAATAGCTTACACTACAGTTAACAGGTAGTGATTATTCTATCTACGAAACAAATCTTAGTCATTGATTTTTTCTTTTTATCAGAGATTTGTCAAACAGCTGATTACGACAGGAAATATATATATTTTGTATTTCTATAACTTTCTTCGATATGTCATATTTGGTACAGAAATGGGAACGAATGTACATCAACTTTTGATGTTTGGTATTCTATCCTTGTTTGTTGTGTTGGCTTGTAGCATTATATTTTTGTACCAGAGAAATCAGAAGATAGTTAAAGTATCCAGGATTATATTACTTTTTTTTTAATTCCAGCGACAAGTACATTTTATATTATACAAGTTAGCGAGGATATTGCTTCATCCTATATGCTGTTTTATTATTAATGATAAAAAGTGTTAGACTGAATTGATAAAGCAATAAGTGAATTTTCATATAGAAAGATGACCTGACATTTATGAACTTCACAGCTTAATGTATTAGAAATTAACTACATGACTGACATAAGTCAACACAAGATAATAAATATTGCAACACTGTAGACAAGGAACAAGAATTCCAACAGGGCAGGCTTCATTTTAGAAATAATTCCATAAATAGAAGTTGTTTTAAAAAAAAATATGACATTTTATAGTGTACATCAAATTTTTAGGTCACCTGAGACAAAGTCTCAAGTGACCTATTGCGATCGCCTTTTGTCCGTCGTGCGTCCGTAAACAATTTACATTTTCGACTTCTCCAAAACCCGTGAACCAATTTCAATGTAATTTTGCAGGGACATTCCATGGACAAAGGTCAACAAAAAAAGTGGCCGGTTTAGTCCCAAGCTCCCAGGGGCCTGAGAGGTGGGGCCAAAAAGGGTCAAATTGACTAAAATTTCAAAAATCTTCTCAAGACCCAGATATGGTAGAATCAAATACTCTTCATAGATGGAAGGGTCTTAAGGTTTATGACCCTAGGGTCTCATGTTTACCCCCTGGGGAAGGAGGGGGGGGCAAAATTTATTATGGTTTATAATGGCAAATGATACTTTGAATATTACATGTTAATAACTTGATTGGAATTATAACCTTGAGTTGACAGTTTGATACTTTGAAAATTTTGAGCCAGTCCTACCCCCAAGGGCTGTAGGGTGGGGCTCAAAGGAGTCTGTGTGCTAAAATTTCTTCATTTTCCTTGTTTAGAATCAGAGGTGCTAGTTTCAAATGCTAGATACTGAAAAATGTGGTTTTATTGTTTTTTGTCACTTTGAATAATATTTCTGTTCATGTTAAAAACAAAATCAACTCTCTGTATAAATATATCAGGTGACCATTAAGGCCCATGGGCCTCTTGTTTAATATATTTATCAACTGTTCATATTTTGGAGATTGTATGAAATTTTATGTATTTTCATTATCACAATTTGCATGAAGTTATTAATATAACACACTTCCTCAGGTCCGTACCCCGCAATTTCATAGCGGGTCAGTGTAAAAATACAAATTAACATTTAATTGGCTAATTTTAGGATGAAGAAAGACCTGGTCTTAAAGTGAAGAAGAAAGGATGTAAATGGTTGTTTACCTCTCATAAAGCTGCTGATGCTGAACAAGTGGTGAGTTTTAGCTGTGGTTTTTGTTCATGGTAACAGAACAGTGAATCTGCAGGGTTTGATTACACTGGAGGTTAATTTATGTCGGAAAAATGTGTTGATCAAGTTAAGTTGTAAATAATGAATGTAATCATTACATGCACCAGTTATGTTTTTTGTTAGTATATGCTTAGTTTTGTTTCACAATGTGATGATAGACACAGGAAACCATTCTAAACAACATCATAGAATACTTTCTCAGTGTTGTGAAGTAAATTGTTAAGATATTATTGAAACATGTACAATAAAGTTTCTGCAAAAGTTACTGTTTTAATAATGATGTTTATAATTAGTTTTCTATTTTTGTACACCCATCAAAACTTTTGATGAATCTCCGCCATATTCATATGATACCAAATGAAATCAAAGTTAACTTTGAAGTTGAACAAAATGTGATAATGGAATTGGATGGGTGTATAATTAGTATATGTTCTACTTCTGTGGTAATTTGGTTATGTTTTATGATATTAAATATGCTGTATAAACGATGTCCAAACCTCTGGATGTTGAAGCTGTGTTTCTGGTATTGTTAAATCTTTTTGTATGGATGTATTATATTTGAAAAAAGAAAAGAAAAAAAAGGGGGGTGTACAGTGGCCAAGTGGTTAAGGCGTCAGCTCATCTACGATCACTAGCCTTTCATCACAGGGTCTCGGGTTTGAGGCCTAGGTCGGGCATGCGCAGTTGCAAGGTACTCGCCACATGTTATTTGAGGGTTTTTTGAGCACTTTTGTTTTCCTCCACCAAAAACCTGGCACATTCTACATTTTATCTGAAGTCTTATCCAGGAATTGTAAAATTAATGCACAGTACAGTAATAAATATATAGCACTATAACGGAACTCTTTTGTAGGATTTTAACTTGTGCAGTGGTACACTTCATCTTGATATCAGCTGATTACTCAATGATCAAGGTGGTAGTTAAGATAAAATTCTTATATACAAAAAGTGAATTGATTGTAGCAAGTATAAATCCTTTATTTAATTTACAGATAGAATCTCTGAAAGACCTAAATGGTGATGCTGTGTTCAAGTTTGAACCCTTTGTTCTACATGTCCAGTGCAGGAACACAGAATATGCACAAAGAACGGTGAGACTATTAAATGTCTGTCATTTCTTACTTGTTTACAGAAGTTATTCTAGAGCATAAGCAGCCATGACAATCCAATATATAATAAGCAAACTTTTTAGCTCACCGGGTCCAAAGGACCAGGGTGAGCTTATGCCATACCGTGGCGTCCGTCGTCCGCCCGTCAACAAATTCTTTAAACGACTTCTTCTTCTTCTTAACCCCTGATTGGAATTTAACTAAATTTGACTGGAAGCATCCCTAGGTGGTGATTCAAAATTGTACAAATGGTGGGGCTGACCCCTAGGGGACTGAGGGGCAGGGCAAAAAAGGGGCAATTTAAAATTTGGCTATATTGCTTTATGCAACTTCTTCTCTGGAACTAAGTGATNATGCCAAAAAAAGTGTATTACTTGGAAATGGTTGAGATCCCCACCATATAAAGAGAAGAATGCACATTTGCTTCCAGGATGGCCCTAGGATCTGGCCCCACTCTTGGAGACTTAGTCCCTGGGCCATAAATTTAAAACGGTTGAGATCCCACCCCAAAACTATATATACAAATGCTGGGCATAAAGAGACGAATGCAGTCATGATATCAGAATAGACCCTGGGGTCTGACCGAACCCCCAGGGACCTAGTTTCATAGTCACAGCTTGGAAACAGTTGAGAGCCCCACCATATAACCATACATGGAATTGCTGAGTATAAAGAGAAGATTGCATGTTTGCTTTCAGGATGGCCCTATGGTCTGGCCCCACTCTTGGAGACATAGTCCCTGGACCATAACTTTAAAACAGTTGAGATCCCCACCCCAAAACTATATATATATATATATATATATATACAATTGTTGGGCATAAAGAGACGAATGCAGTCATGATTTTAGAATCGACCCAAGGGTCTTCCGCACCCTTGCAGACATAACCCCTGGGTCATAACTTTGAAACCGTTGAGATCCCCACCCCAAAACTATATATACAAATACTGGGCAAAAAGAGACAAATGCAGTCATGATATTAGAATTGATCCTGGGGTCTGGCCACAACCTTTGGGACCTACTTTCTGAGTCACAGCTTGGAAACAGTTGAGATCCCCACCCCATAACCATGCATAAAAATGTTGGGCATGAACAATCTAATGCAGATATGCTACAAGGATTGGCCTTTGGGTCTGGCACATTTCCGTGGATCTCATTTGGAGAATCTTTTGCCATGATTGCTAAGGTATCCAGGTGAGCAATACAGGCCCTCTGGGCCTCTTGATAGCATTGTATTTTTGTATGCATCACTAGCTGTGATATTGATATCACGGATGAAATGAAGAAAAGAATTTTGGTTGTACCACATCCATTAACACTTTACAAAATCTAGATAATGTGCTTCATACCTTCTGACATACCACATGAATAGTCATTTGTCAAAGTTTAATAAACTTTCGTGGTACTGCCTGGTGTCTTCTGTCCATTGTACATCCATTATCCATTCATCCATCCTATTTCTCAGTTATCTCAAATTTCAAATGAAGGTTCCCCTTGGTAGCGCTGTGCATTTTTCTTTTTCATTTTTGTGACTATTTTGTATTGAGCTTCAAAAAAAAATTAAAGGTCAATTTTTTTATTGCTATACCTCAATAAGTAATCTACAGACCTTTCACAGGTAGGTTCCCCTTGATCCTTAGTTCTGCTGCCAGGCAGGCATCTGGAATTTGGACAAGTCAAGTTTGTTATTGCTTTATCTGAAGAAGTACTTTACAGATCTTTTATTTTATTTCATATGTCCATTTCCTTGGTATAATTTTATCAGAAGAAAAATATGGCTGTCAGGAAACAGAAATCCCTCTTGTTCACGATACTATTTTAGTTAATAGGTCAAATGACAAGCTAACTTTGAAAGAACATTGTCAAACCCAGGAATTACATCAGGACCCATGGGCCATATCAATGGGGCAATACTCAGGGTGGAAACTTGGGTAATAAGTGGCATTCTGGTTTGATTGTCTTCTTATGAAGTTCTATGACACAACTTTTGACAGTTAGAATACAGCATAGCCTATGTCTAGGATGCATTTGTGTCATTTTGATGAATTTTACTTAAAAAAGTCTTCTTTAATAAATGTCAACTACAGAAATAAACAACTGAAATATTCTAATGTTACAGCTTTTTTCATTGTTTCTAGCTATAACCGTCACTAGTATTCCACAAAATCACATTTTCCTCTCATTTACATGGAGCAGTTAATATGAATGGTATTGCTGTGAAATAGTTCTCAGGGCTATTATTGTGAATATATATATTCTGTTCTATGCGCATGAATTATATACTGTTATTATACATTGGTAGCTTGCTATCTTTTGTGTTTAACAAGACATATTTTCATTAATCCCAAAACGTATTTCACTAATTAAAGTAAAATTAAGTACATTCCAAAATTACTTATAATTGACACTACTTCTTATAAAAAAATGATATTTTCCGAATTTGAAATTTACAGCTGTGCTGTGCAGTGGCTTCAGGGTTCAGGAACTCTGGGATAAGTCTCGGCAACAAGGGGAAAATTATAGTGGTAAGTTCAAACCATGCTACTGTAATTAATTTGTATACAAATATCTTACTGTTCGTGTCTAAAATTGGTTTATGATCGGAGTGTATATGTTTAACATCTCTCAACAAGTGTAATAAACACAGCTGTAGTAATGAAACTATTTTGCTTTATCCCTAATGTGATGAGATTTAAATCATTTCAGTTGATTAATGCAATGTGACTGATAACCTCTACGTTCACGTAGACCAGAACAAATTTCATTCTGCATCATAAATGTAATTCACAATGTATGTTCTTGTTAAAAGTAGAAATCATACGCAAAATATTTCATTCCTGACCTTATATACATTTTATGTCATAAAAAGGTTCCCCAACTCAGTAAACCTTATTGCTAGGTCACCAAGTCACTAAGGTCAATTATTGTGACTGCCTTTTGTCTATCGCCATTTGTCATCTGTTTTTTTGGGGGGGGTTTTCATCAAACCTGTCAGACTTTAATGGACTTTGATCGAAATCATTATAATGTTTATGATCAAAAGTTACCCTAATTTTTATACATGCATGTTTATTAAGACTGAATTATTTTTTTGAATTTCGGCTTAAAATTGATCAATCTGTATATTTAAATGGGATAGCAAGATTTTACTTATAATATATTACCTTTAATGATGGCACAGCAACTAAGATGTCTAAACATTCAGGCCATATGCGATTGCATCCTGCTTTCATTCAGAAAACCAATGTGTACCTTTTTGATGTTTTCAGGGAGTGAGAAGTACACATGGACTTGAAGCACCTCTCTCTAAGGATGGCAATCTCTTGGTCTCCATGGAGGTCAGTAGTTTTATCAAAATACTTCCTATTTTTTTTATTTATTTTTTACATTCTTACATCTTGCCTGTTTTAAAATAACATGACTACATTTGTATTATCACTGAAATGATGTCACCAAAATCTTAAAATAATCACCTTGATAAAAGAAAAACTGTATTAATTTGAGAAAATCTGATAATAATGCCAATACATGTGCATGTATTATAGTGATTAAAGTCTTATTAAAAGCATATCAAAGTGAACTATCATCCAGTAGATTTTTTTCTGATGTAAAAGTTTGAAAATCATCATTTATAGGATTACATTTTGTGATATCTAGCCGTCTACTCATTATATGTGTTTCACAAGATATTTACTCTGACATCTTAATGGATTTCTAAGACATACCGTACTGATATATGATTTTTCACTTAAAACAGTCTCTGCTTTCTAGTTTCCTTAATGTAATGTTTAGTAACATCTTCTGCAGTTTTAACAACATTTACAGCTGACATGTGGGTTTTTTTCAGTTCATTAAATTTTTGACAAAGTCAGCAAATAAGAAATTGGAGGAAAATTTTCTGAGGATCCAGAAGTAAGTAGAATTTCATCACCTCTACATTTTATCATAGATTTTAGACTTCTGTTGTAAAAGTTCATTAGTTTTGTTAGGAGATCAGCGAAAGGGTCCAAACAACTTTATGTTATACACAGATATTATAATTAAGTAATATTTTAAGACTGCTGATCTCTACCATGAAAAATATATTCTTAATCTGCCAAGACTTGTGTGGAGTATTGAGTTACTCCCCCTTGAACACTTTAAAGTTGGACAATAACTGGCTATTTTTGATAAGTAAATAAAAAAGCATAACGAAATTATATGTTGGTGTTTCATAACTTTTCCATATTTGAAATATTCAAAAAACAAGATAAATGAATAATGAGACAAGATTACAATAAAATAAAGGAGGTACTTAAGTATATGCCTAACTGATGTACCATATAAAGAAGAGTTATGTCCCTTATATGATGTATAGTTTCTTAAAACTGGCAAACTATTTGTAAAGCAATTAATGTTATAAAAGAATATGAAGAACAATAACATTCCTAGCAATTTCAACAGCTTAATTGGTGTCATTCCTTTGTTTTAGATTCTTTGAAAGCATGAAGAAAATCGATTTTATGGAGAATAAGCTTGCTAGAAGGGAGAGGAAAAGGAAGGATAAAAAATCATTCGGAGACAATGAGGTTGAGTCTGTTAGGGGTGTAAAGGGTGGTACTAGAGGTGATCTAGATTTACATGTTAGACAATACTCTCCTGGAAAAATTGGTGTCACAAGTGTTGGAACAGCAAAGGATAACATTGCAAGGGGTAGTTGTGAGGCTGTAGATGGATCTGATGAAGACAGTAGCAGTGGAACTCCAGTCAATGAGGATACATCTACCAGTATAGGTAGTGATGTGCTTGATGAGGAGAGGTTTAGTCAAGGTGGACAGACCAGCCCTCCCCGAGAGTGCCAAGACAAAGAGGACAGAACCACAGGTAGAAAAACCAGCCCTTACCAAAAGAATATGGACAAAAAGGACAGAACCACAGATGGACAAGCAAGCCCTAGTCCAGAGTGCCAAGACAAAGAGGACAGAACCACAATTGACATTGAAAAGTGTTTCCTATCAAAGGATGTCACCTGATGAAATGAAGGGCTGAAATATTTACAATGCTGCCCCAGATTCAAAGCTGTGATTAGATTGTCACTCCAAGATACTAATCAGATTCTTGGAACCATTAGGTCTGTGATACAATGATTTATCATTAAAGTAGTCTATTGATACAGGAGAAAGGTCAGTCATATTACATGTATAGAGGCAGAACATTTCTTATTGAGGTGTCTTTGAAGCCATGATTAAAAATTAGGTAGAACAGTCTCCATGTGCTGTTTAGATATTTTTATCTTCAAAACGATTCACTTTTTCCTTTATTAAACAACTTTGTTAATTTCTATTTAATCTTTTATGTATTCTTAATATATGTGCAGGTGAGGAACTTTTGCATAGTTACAAATGTAAACTTTATTAATTTTGCGACAATTATGAAACAAGTTTTCCAACTCTTACTAATGGCCTTTGTACTTTGTATCTATGTGTTTTTGTATGTAAAGAGGAGCTCACTGCTAGTATCTTGTGTGAACTGGGAAATCACATACAGTGTGTGCATCTAGCCTTGTTATAAAAAACAAGCTTTGCATGTAAAGTGTTGGAAGATTTTTTAAATTATCAAGAGTACATATTCACTAATATCTATAGGTACCTGTGTAAGTTAATCCTGATTTATAAGAGCTAAGTTCACGGGTGCCTTCGAAGCTCTTTACCGGTTATATGTACGTGTACATAGATCTGATCCAACCAAACTGATTCCATCAATGAATCGTACAGATACAGCCTAGAAACTTTTCGTACTTCCGATTTCATGGAGCCCATACATATGCCTAATCGAATAATAGAGCGACATATAATGTAGCACAGAAATTATGTATTCGAAACTACGATTTTTTCAAAAAATATTGACCATATTCAGAACACTGAGCGAGTTTATTACCACGATTTCTTTACTTTTCTTCCGAATGAAGAAAATGAGTTAGCATGGTCATCAAAAAGCTTACATTAATGTAGTCTCATTCAACCAGACTCTTATTGTCTGCGGTTGAACGAAACAAAAAATAATGTCACAAACACATAGCGTCTAAGGGTGCATAATAATGTGATTATATTGTAAATTTGGGAAAGCAATAAATAATGTGATACTAACATCTTTCTTAACATACAATTTTCCGTCCGTACATATTCCGTCTTTGCGTATTGCAGAGTTATCTTCTCTTGGGAGCAGGTATTGATTGTTACGTCACTTGTTTGTGAGAGTAACGTCATCAATTTTAGAGAAAACGACGTAATTTTCTCGCACAAACCAATGACGTAACAATCAATACCTGCTCCCAAGAGAAGATAACTCTGCAATACGCAAAGACGGAATATGTACGGACGGAAANCGACCGTTACACACGGAGGTCATCCCCCACTAGGACGGAAATACCCGAGTTTGTACGAAGCAGGGTCACGGAAGAGGTCGCTTGATTCTCATTGGATAATTAAAAGGTCAGATCATTGACGAGGTCAAATTTCACGGGTCGTCTGCTGCAGTTGTACACAGATACACATGTGCAAAGGAATCACCGGCAGCTTTCAACGGGAAACGTAAGGTTTTTCAGAGGGTCATTACTTGCTCTGCTTTAAGAAAACATTAAGGAAGACTTAGACACATACCATTTTCACCACTTTTACTTTGTGTTTAACAGAATGCATAATATGCGTCCATCAGCAACCATTTCTATTGAAAATCAAAACTATCCTGCATATGATGTACCTGGTGATGGCAACTGTTTTTTCCACTGTCGAAGTTTATCATTCAATAATGACTTCTCAAATACTGACAATTTCAGAAAGCAAATTTGTACAGAAATCTACCAAAACTGGGATACATGGGCAAATGAACTTGCTTTAGCACATTACCCCCTCTATTACAAAATCCAATTACTGGAGGGGAATGGTACAAAATGTAGGTTGGGCAACAGTTTGTGAAATCAAAGCTACGGCTTACTGTTTAGGACTGGACATAAATGTGTGGTTGAAAGGGCAAAATATACAGAAGGAGACCATATTTATTTTGTCACATTACAGCACCTCAAATCAAGGTAGGAATTGAAGGGGCCTTCAAATTCAGTGGACCTTTTAGCAGAAAATGCTCACTTCAAACTCTTGATTCCCCAATACAAAGGAACATCTGATTATACATATACAGCCAGTTTCAGTGGGAAAACTCCAAGCAAATCATCCTCAATTTCACATGCTTCTGTTGATCACAGCTACCATGCCATTGATAACAACCACCATGTAACATCAGGAGAGACAACTCCCCCTCAAAATGTTCATTTAAACACATCCCCATTTCTTCCATCCAGCAAACCAAAATAAATTTTAATGAAAATGTTGGGAAGGCAACTGCAAGATCATTACATGCATCAAGTCTTCCAGCTAAATGTCTCCACACTTAACAACCAAAACCTCACAAAATGACAAATATATACATTCATTAGCTACTGATTGTGAAAATGAAAGTAATGTTGGAATCGGAAAAAGAAAAGCAACAAAGAAATCATCAAATGTACCAAAACCCCACATATGCACAGCCATTCCAAATTCAAATACAACATTTCCAGAACGTATGAACTCGAACACACTCAGATCTGAAAAGTTAATTCAATCACAGTGTAGAAAATTGGACTTGTCTTTGAACATGCCGATGAAAATGAGAGTACAAGAGAAACAAAAAACAGACATCGCAGAATGCAATACAAAATAAAAACACAACAAAACAAAATTTCAGATAATGCTATCATTGAAGAAAACATTCCTTCTGCTCCTCCTCTCACAAAAGACAATCAATTCAACACGTTCATGGATTCAGTTTGGCCTTTTTAAGTGAAGCAAATGTCCTACAAAATACATACTTGTTGTGCTTGTCATGAAAAAAGGATTGACATGAACATTTCTGATAATGGTCATGTAAACGTTGTTCTATTGATCGATCTACCATAAAGATGTTTTCCATACAAAACAATATGTATCCACAAAAACAACCAGAAGAGTTATCAGGATTGACAATATTAGAACAACAATTGATATGCAGAAAATCTTCATGCAAAAATGTCCACATGCTCAAACATGGGGGCATAGCTTCAAGTGGCCACTGTGTGACGTTTCCCCAAGAGGTTAATGAGCCAGCTATCATATTCCCCAGGTTGCCACAAGAAATAAAAATTATCAGGATAAGAAAGCAAGGTAAAAATGAAACATCAAATGATTTTCGAGTTCGTCGATATAAAATTCAAAAAGCACTGACCTGGTTGAAAAGGAACAATCCTGCCTACACTGACATCATCATATCTGATGAAAGGCTCAGTACATTACCATTAGATAGTGAAATCGAAGACATGGAAAATGTTGAATTCCTGCCAACCACAGAACATGCAGATCATAAGGGTCCTTCAGAAGACCAAATCAACCAAGGGGAAGATTTTGATGGTGACTACATCTCAAGTGTACTGCTACCTGAACCTGTTGTGGATATACATAAAAAGTAGACAAAATAATTGAGAATGCTTTAAACAAAGACAACAGTAGTGATATTCCTTTATTAAGAATTTACAACAACCCTTTTTCACACTTGCTTTTCCTACACTTTTTCCTTTTGGTGCTGGAGACTTGTGAATCACTGGCTGAATGGGCAGACCATTCATTGTGGATAGACGATGGACGATTCGTACATCACAGTACTTTAAATTTGTTGTTCACAACATGATCATGGGAAAACGGGCGCTTGAAAGGGGGAATTTTGTCTTCAAACAACAACTTGGTGATGGTCACCTTACTTTGGATCAGCTGAAACAACAAATACAAAAAGGAGATACCATCATTGCAAACAAACTTCTATATTTTGGAGCCTCTTTGCGGGGAAGCAACCAATACTGGGCGGAAAGGGGTAATGCATTACGCTCTCTTATCAAATATAAGATAAATGAAGGAAGTGGTTTACCACAGGCAGCTGTGCTGAATTCCATTATCCATCTTTTAGAAGACTCCTGTCAATATATGTAAGGGAAACAACTGGACAGGAACCTGATTTAACAAACAGAAACACAGTATTCAGAGTTTTACAAGAAAAATACACATGTTATCGCTCATTACTTTGACCTGCGAACTCAGTCTTACTTTCAAGATGTTATGTCTCCTGTTTTTGGGATCAATGCATATTGGTATCGCCAAGAATTTGCCAAAACCAGAGGCATGGTTCATTGGCATGGCCTTTGCTGGATGTCTGACAAACAGCCACATGCACCGATTCATGAAGCGCTTGAAAGAGGTTTGACTGATGATGAGTGTGCTGAAGAATTGGCAATTTGGGCAGCTAACCAATTTGGAATGACTGCTTCACATCCAGCAGGCAAAAATCACAATGGAGAATAAAAGAAAAACCTATGGCCACCTCCAGAAGGAACTGCACTAGCACCACCAGAGCAAGACAATCCTCTTCAGAAACATTTAATGGATGTACATGTAAGTTCAACAAAAGAATCATTGATTGAACACTATATTCTCCTAAACAACAGGGTCAATTTACACCGTTGTTCTGAAACATACTGCCTCAAACAGACACAAAAAAAAGAAACAAAAAACTGTGTAGGATGGAATTCCCCAAACCTCTTCGTTCAGTTCCGGCTATTGTAAATGACAAAAACAATTCTCTCCGTTTAGAAATGTCAAGGGATCATCCAGTTCTGCTTCGAAATTTACGCTTTCACACTCAAGGATGGAGAGCCAATGGAGATGTATCACTAATTCTTTCCAAAAGCAATTCACAGAATCTTTCCGTGAATGAAATTATTGCCACAGAACGATACATCACTAGATATGCATGCAGGGGCAACCAACCAACTGGCGCTATAGTAGGTGCTGATGAATCAACCGGTGCATCAGCTAAATCCCTCTGCACGAAATTTATGATGAACACCGTCAAAGGGGACATTTCTGCAGTTGAAGCGTCCTTTGCGTTATCATCACATCCACTATATCGCTGCAGTCACACCTTATAGTCTGTTGGTTTGTCAGGTGCTAGAGTACTAGAAAACGGGGGTGCAATACTCACAAAAAATACAGCTTTGGACAGGTATCTATCCTGGAATGAAACTAATCAGAGCTCTCTGTACAATTTTGTGTGCCACTCAGGAAAAGTTCCGGTCATTTCTGGAGCCAGTAGTCTACCTTCCTGGCCCCTTGATGAAAACTACTGCAGGACAATGCTCCTTCTACATTTTCCAAACTGGAGAAAAATCTCAGATATCAAGGATCAGGATACATCATGGACTGACAAATTCAATATTTATTTCAAACAGCGATCTGTCCAAACTTTGTCAAAGCTGAAGTGGAAAGGACAAAAAAACATGACACTCATGAAATTGAGGAGGATTTTGAAGTTGAAGAGTCTCATGAGAATGATGAAGAACAGCCAGAATAGATGGACGCTCTTCGACCAACTGCATGCTATGATGCAGTCCCATCCGAATTCCAGTATGATGATGGTTGGCCGGGATACAACTGGAATCAAAGAGCATTGTTCCAACAAGATGTAGGAAAGTCATGGATTGAGCACATCAAAGAAAATAGCAATGAGCCAACCAATGTTCTTGATGTTCCAAACGTGATTGAAGATCAGAGGCTTGCATTCAATATTGTAATGGATACTCTACATCGATACATAGATGAAGATAATGCCTTTAAGCCTTTAAGGATGGTTGTATCTTGTACTGCAGGTTCCGAAAAGTCATACCTGATAAAATGTTAAGTGAAGGGTATAAGAAATCTCTTCAAGACAAACAAAGCAGTACAAATACCCTGTCCTACTGAAAGTAGTGCTAACCTCATTTCTGGTGTAACTTTGCACAGCTTTTTGAAAATACCAATACATCATAAGGGTAAAGAGATGAAACAGCCAGATGGGAAGATTGGGAAACTACTACAAGAAAAATGTAGAGGTGTAGAAGTCCTACTTGTGGATGAAAGATCCTTAATAGGTGCCACTACCTTAGGATGGATGGAGTTCATATGCCGGTGTGCCATGTATTCAGGATCTAAATCTCAAGAGACTTGGGGTGGTCTCCCAGTTGTCGTGTTTTTAGGTGACGATGTACAGCTTCCACCTGTGTTAGACTCCCCAGTTTACAACTACGGAAGTAAAGTTCCAGCTGCAATGCATGGTGTTCTTGTTTGGAAAGAATTTGATAGAGTTGTTCACTTACAGAACATCATCTGACAAAGCCAGTCTGAAAAACAACTTAGAGAACTGCGATCAGCTTTGAGAGAATACCAGGCCTCACCAGCACAAGCACAGTGGTTACAGCAGTTCCTGTGGAACAACTTGAGGACTAAATATGGCAATGAACTCCTGCGAAGTATGTCAGAGGAAGGATTGTTTGTTTTTCCCACACATGAGGAAGAATGGCAACATAACAAGTGCCAAATTCTGAAAGTAAATGCACAACATCCAAATGCAAAATGTAAAGCAATTACCAAAGGACCACATTCTAAATTTGGTAATGTCACTGCAGGAGGCCTATCAGATACAGTTTTCATTAGCAGAGATGCAAAGGTAATGTTGTCTGTGAACCTATGTGTTTCCTTTGGTTTGTTCAATGGTGCTATGGGCAAAGTGATGGATATTGTTTACCTTGATGGTAAACAACCTTCCGATTTCCTCCCAGATGTTGTAATGGTAGAGTTTCCCAGTTACACTGGACCCCCATTCCTGAAAGAAAATAACAAAGTCATTCTAGTAGTACCAGTGACCAGACAGCTTGACTGTGGATGCCTTTCGTGCAAAAGAGAACAGATTCCTCTTAGACTTGGATGGGCAACAACTATCCACAAGTGTCAAGGAATGACAATTGGAACTGGGGAACCTAAACGTTTCATTGTTATAAACCCTGGAACACGTAGTTTTGAATCTAGAAATCCTGTCGCCCTGTTTGTGGCTTTATCACGAGCAAAGTCATCTGGTACAGTAGAAGGCACTTATCCAGATTTTGCATGGTACTCAGCAGTTCTCATCAATGAGGACAGGATCTGTCATGTTGTTCGAACATCATCTGCCAGAGCAAATGAAATACACCGCCTTACACAAATTGCTCAGGGTACAAAACAAATTTTCAGCAGCTTAAACTCTTTTCTACGACACTTTTCAGAAGAATGAAATTCTTTACAAACACTTTCACATGATATGACATCAATGTTACATCAGTTAGGTGGGTGATGTGATAATCGCTAACCTTTGTGGTGTTACTGTTTCTGTTCAACATTATCTGTCTTTAGTTTCAAACTCTCTAAACTCTTTTCATTCAAATTTCACTCCCATAACATTTCACATCCTGTATTTGCAAACTAAACGAAAAATGAGACACAGATCGTGCCTATATTATAAATAAATGCATCCCTTAACTTCCAAAGAACTCGAACATACTTTAAATCCTCAATATAAGTTCATCTTTCTTAAGTCAAATGAAAGGAGACAGAGCATTGACATTCAGTAAACAAATAATAAGACGATAACTGGTGTTATTTGAAGGCCTCTTCATACCTGTATCATTCACATTATTAGTACATGTATGTATAATATATATATGTAAAATCAAACATGATGGTGGGTGATGTGATAATCGCTAGCCTTCCATGAATTAAATACATGTGTACTTGTAACTCAGGGGGTTGTACTATTAAGGATTAAGCATAAAATATTATCAAGATGAATCAAATATGATGAGAAAACTCTGTATAGTCATACAGTAAGTTGTAAAGTAATGGTTTAACAAACCTTCTACTGAAAAAGCATATATTTTGTTGCGGTTAAATTTTGTTGAGGGACAAATTCGTTGGGATTATATTTTGTGGAATTAAACTTTTTAAAACCCTGTATTTTGACAGGCGTGACGACACACTGCAGGTAAATATAGTGCAGGTACGATCGGGCGATGTTTTACTCATTCGATTGGTATCGGTCAAATCTGTCGCACTCTATAGCTTAAATACAAAGAGCGGTATACACATATAATGAATACTTTAATTTGTAGACACACATAGACTTACATGTACCTTGTCAGTAGTTGACAGAGGTTGAAGCTATTCAAATAACTGCAGCTAAAGATGCAATTAAAAAAGCTTCAAGTAATGTGTGTGTTTAAAATTTTGTAGGGATTATATTTGAAAACCATGAAATAAACGAAATCGAATCTCACCTAAATATCATGCTTTTACAGTATCACCAGGTACAACATTGTCTACACACTTCTGACCTTCACATTGTCCATTTCTTCATATGTTTTTCTCATCAGTATTAATTAACTTAATCATTGTAGAATGGTACATCTTATAATTGCAACTGATTCGAGAGGCAGAGGTCTGCAATGCTACCAAGAAAGGCATCATCCACATTGGAATGTCACATATATTTTTAGGCCCGGGGCAACATTTTCAACATTGTAACACCAAGTACAGGCAAAAGTGCTAGCAAATGATATAAATCACATACTTGTATTTGCAGGGATATGTAATTTTACATAAAAAACTAGTCATTTAGTCATTTAGGGGGGAGGGGGGGGGGTGGAAGTAACATACGGATCCAGTAAATTTGAAAAGAAAAGAAAAAAGGAGTTAGACAAATTTTATTAGATTTCAAATGAAAACACCAGCATACAAGACACTACAATTCCACCAGCACATTTGGCAAAGTACAATAACTTTCAAATGCACAAAGGACGCCTTATTCAACCACATTTAGCACCAATATTGACTCGGGCACAGCAAGTCAATCTTGAAACTGACATAAATTCCATCAACACAATCATCACTGAACACAACACAGCACACAATCTTTCGACCCTCAAATTTGACGATGACATAATAAGGGTATCAATCAAACATCGAGGAAAAAATGGTCAAAATCGCAACACAAAATCACAAAGTATGATTACACTAAGTTATACGATGGTGTCCATCCTGAAACTTCACTTACAAACAAATGGTTTGAGCTTATATGCCAATCCATCTCTAGGTATCTACAAAAACTTCACTGCAACAGCGATGATGAAGAGGAGGAAACTCCTGCTGTAGATACCTGGGATTTCAAACGTTTATAATCAGTACAAACATTAAATTTCATCATTTCACATGGATTATCTAAATTTTTAGAAAGAAAAATCTGAAATCTTTTTAATGTATAGTGGTGGGAGACGTGACAGTCTCTAACCTGCTGTGTCTAACATGTCAAACATATTGTTGTTCGGAATAAAATACAAATACATGCTTCATGGATTGGCCTATATCAGCTCAAACCATTTGTTTTTAACATTCTGCCTTCAACTCACCTTATCATATTTACCCTATGAAAATCTTCTCTTTTTTTTTTAAATTAAATCTGTTTCTTTTAAACTTTTGGATAAAAATAATAATACGTATCACTATTATTATTATGAACATACATTATTACATGGAGGGGATATATATACTAACTGGTATTCCTGGATATTACTTTCAATACATGGTCTAGTAGTACTGTACATACCAGTCAACTTCAAAATAACATGCGATGCATCATATTAGTGGAGTATGAATGATGATCATACTAAAACAGATCAAACACAACAACTTTGAAGAAGTACAAAGATGGACGATTTGCCCAGCAACTGAACAGATTCCATTATTTTTTTAAACCCAAGTACAGGTAAGACATTTTTTTTCAAGTATCAAAATGTAATTTATGATTCAAAAATTAAATGTATTGAAACAAATGGACAGTACGAGCTTCGCTTTCTCCAGGCCATGCCGGAGTCATATTAATTTCACTCACAATGCTGATATGTTGGTATCAAGGGTATGCTCTTCAAATTGTAGATTTTATTTATTAAAACTTCTTAATTTCTAGTTAATGCAGCAACAGAATTGTTTGACAACAACCATTCATACCTAGGAACATTTTTAAGCCGCTCTTGGTGAGAGCCGAGCGGCTTATTAATTCTGTCCAGAAAACGAAATGACGGACCTACTTCCGTTCGGGGTGCGTGCGCATAATTCAGTCTCTCTGACACTCATCTGTCCATAAAGTCTTCTGATACTCTTTCCCAAATAATTATCCATACTTTAAATAATTGCTGAAAACAAAATGTTTATCTGTGGTGGTGAAATTCGTGCACTGGGTTTTAGCGTTTTAGCAACTCAGATTGAGGGCTGATGAGGTTTACGCGTGTGAAACACATATGATTCGAGAAAGCACATGTGAAGACTGTCAAGAATTGACGCTGTCTGTAGAAGGAAGAAGTATATATATATACTTATAAACCGTATGAGAGATGAAGTATAACCTTTATTTTGATGTTTCAAACGGGAACGTAATATGACAAATCGTGCTTAGTTTGATAACGGTAATGACTCTGAGACGAGACGATATGTGAACCGTGTATGCTTATCCGACATTTCTATAGCACAGCATGGTTTTTCTGGTGTATGTATTTATGAAAATGTAAAAATTTAAGAACATGACACAACTGCCGCTGCTGTTTGACAAGAATTCGCGCTGTGTCAAAATAATATCCAATCCGGTGTAAGGGAAATAACTCTAGCATTGGTAAAGTCGCAAAGGGAAATTTATATAATTCAAATATATTCCAAAAACATTTGTGAGATTTGTATATTCAATGATACTAAATAAAGTCACTATATATATTAATAATTATTATTAATATGAATAAAAAATGATTAAAAATAAAAGGAGTATAATGTCTTTTTTATCCATGCATGTTTTCCCACTACTGTTAATTATCCTTCATTTCACAAGCACAAAATGCACCTATTCTTTATTATCCATTCACCGATTGCCATTATGCACGTAAATGATCATGTCACATCATCGGAGGATGCTAATTAATGAAAATTATAACAATGCGTTACACTTAAAGAGTGTGAAAAAAGAGGAGAGGGAGAATGTTTTTAAGGCTTCATTTAAGAGGTTTTGGAAATTCCAAAGGCAACATCATCACATGACCTGAATTTCAATTAGCAGAATACAGAACACATATCTGAGGTATTATAGTAGATATTGATGCTCAACGTGTTACTGAAGCAAATAAATTTAAAGTGGTGAGTGACTTTAATATCACACTGACATAATTCTAGCTTACATTGGTGATGCTTTTTCATTGATGCCTTGCATATTATATTTAACCCATGCAGACGAGTTGACCAGAGCTCATGGCCACTGATTGATTCCAGACATTATTTATATATTTCTATGCATGTCAGTCACAATTTTTTCTCTTTCGAAGTTGATTTTCTTTTAGTTTTGATATGTAAAATATTATGAATAATGAAACGACAAGTTGTATTGAATGTTACTTGCATTTCTAAAGTAGTAAGGGAGGCATATTTGCAGGCTCCATCATCCAACAAATTGTTTATATACATTTACATCATTGTAGTCGGAAACGATATACCTTTGTATGGACAAATATGCATGGAACACTTGTGTATGGAACTTTTTACTTTAGGGGTGAAGGGGACATAACTCTGACTTCCCTATATGGACAATAACTCATCCTCATTTCAATCTCTTGTGAAAGATATTATCTTATGGATTGTGACAGATTAATAGGTTCTAATATGCTAAAAGTAGTTAAGTTTGAAGTTTTATAGGTAGTGAAATTCTTGGTGAACACCGAACAAGGAAAGGTTCAAGTGAAATTCTTGGTGAACACCGAACAAGGAAAGGTTCAAGTGAAATTCTTTGTTAACATTGTACAAAGAATGGTTCTTTCCTTTGTTAAAGTGATTTTTTTGTTGTTAATAAGAGACATTCTTTTATTAAGGATAAATACATGTTTAGCCATGTGTTAATCTTCCAAATGGTCCTCTTGTTAAATTGTAAAAAGAAATGTTCTTTCCTTTGTTTATGTGAAATCTGTTTTAACACTGTACAAGAAAAGGTACTTGACTTTATTACTTGTTACCACATTTTACCATAATCAAAGGGGAAATTATAACAGGATTATCTCCCCTCACCCCTCAAACTCGTTCTAATTAAAATCAATTCAAAGCTTAATTACAGTGTTTCATGTCTTCTGTATACTTCATATTGATTGTATATGATATCCCTTCCTGTAGCCTATTAGTTATAATCTTTGTCTTACCATATGTGCATTTTTAAAATTCTTAATCTTGTAGGGACATACATTAACTGTACACATATAATATTCAAATTTATATAGTAATTTAGTAATTAGTATAATTATTTAGGATTGGGGTTAGAATAGGCCTGCTCTATCTTCTGTTTAGGATTGGGGTTAGAATAGGCCTGCTCTATCTTGTGTTTAGGATTGGGGTTGGACTAGGCCTGCTCTATCTTCTGTTTAGGATTGGGGTTGGAATAGGCCTCCTCTATCTTGTGTTTAGGATTGGGGTTGGACTAGGCCTGCTCTTTCCGCCAGTAAGTAATATAAGAAGGCCTGCTCTTCCCGCCAGTAAGTAATATAAGAAGGCCTCTCTATCCGCCAGTAAGTAATATAAGAAGCCCTGCTCTATCCGCCAGTAAGTAATATAAGAAGTCCTGCTCTATCCGCCAGTAAGTAATATAAGAAGGACTGCTCTTTCCGCCAGTAAGTAATATAAGAAGGACGGCTCTATCCGCCAGTAAGTAATATAAGAAGTCCTGCTCTATCCGCCAGTAAGTAATATAAGAAGCCCTGCTCTATCCGCCAGTAAGTAATATAAGAAGTCCTGCTCTATCCGCCAGTAAGTAATATAAGAAGGCCTGCTTTATCCGCCAGTAAGTAATATAAGAAGCCCTGCTCTATCCGCCAGTAAGTAATATAAGAAGCCCTGCTCTATCCGCCAGTAAGTAATATAAGAAGTCCTGCTCTATCCGCCAGTAAGTAATATAAGAAGCCCTGCTCTATCCGCCAGTAAGTAATATAAGAAGGCCTGCTTTATCCACCAGTAAGTAATATAAGAAGGACTGCTCTTTCCGCCAGTAAGTAATATAAGAAGGACTACTCTATCCGCCAGCAAGTAATATAAGAAGGCCTGCTCTACCCGCCAGTAAGTAATATAAGAAGGACTGCTCTATCCGCCAGTAAGTAATATAAGAAGTACTTCTGTGGGTACTCTCAGCAGTATCAGGGATTTTCTTCTGCGTCTTCTGCTCAGGATATTTGAAGAAACCAAACTTGGTATCAATATCATTTTTTTTCTCACTTTCATTTTTTCCAGCAGTGCCTCCATAGCCAACCGTTCTTAAAATACCTTTAACTGGTGCAGGACGTTAAACCCGATATTCTCCGGAGGTTCTTTTAGTGTTTGTCGTCAACATTTTTTTCCAATACCTTCCCGAGTTAAACCAATAAGGCTTACAGCCACGCTTTTTGGCACATTCGTATTTTAACCAAAACCTGGCACGTCCTGAAATGACCATAGCTGTTAATAGGACGTAAAACACAAACAAACCAGAAGTACTTTAACCTGACCATGGATACTTATAATTTAGATATTTTGCGCCACTTTCTGTCAAGTCTTAAGGAGCAGTTGAAAAGCATACTTTTTAGCCACTTACTGTTCAACATATATTGATATTGCTTATATCTTGTAACTATATCATACCAAACATGTAGTTATCAGTTCTCTTATTGGACCTAAGTGTCTTTTGAATTAAAATAAATTAATGTAAAATAAAAAGAAAGTAATAAATATTAAAATAAAATACACATTGGTAGGGTGAATTGACATAAAGTATGTTTTAATCGACGAACTTGACATGTGTTCAAGGCTTCAGGTGTCAACTATGTGAAAAGCTTTTAAAAAACCTCTTACAATGGACCATGCATCCTATTTCGTATATAGCAGCTGAATTGAAGATCTGTTTGATAAATATCTTGCACTTGCATTTAAGATCACGTTATTCATTGTGTTAAACTTTTTCAGTTTCTTTTTATGAACGATTAGCTATGGAGCATTGATAGTAAGCCTGCTGCTTGCCAGGATAACATGCTATAAACTTGGTTCAGTTAAATTATCTTTGCCTGCAATCAATGGGATCAAATATGTTACAATTATTAAACGAATTTTGTTTGATAAACAATATGGCATGGACGGATGATACAGTATATCGCGTACCGCTACAGGTGTGAAGCGCTATCTTGTTTCTCTGAATACACGACATTGACTAGGATAACGTGTGTAAGGTAGGGCAAATACAACCTACAACCTACACGATACACGCCTCAGCTGATGTGTTTAGGTTGCACACGTGTACTACGCCGTTATCCAGATCTTGTTTTATTTTTGATAAAATGCGTACATAAGTATGATGAAGACTAATTTATTGCCAACTCGTACATATTTTATACCATAGCGTTATGACGCTCTACCGGTCAGTTGTCTAAACAATGTGACAGCATACATATCGTTTTAGTAATCGAAACGTTACTCGATAATATTTCACTGATTGTGTAATATAAACCTGTTGACAACTGATAATTTTGTTGATACTGTGTTTAAACAAAATTCAAGTGAAAAAAAAAATATCAATGCACGGTAATTAGTCTCCGGGAGCAAATCAGATTAACTCGGTATATGATCGTTTCCATGATAAATTTAGCATACTTTTGATGTATGCATAGAAAAAAAGGTGCTTTCATTTATCATTTATCTTGTAATTAATATTTCATGCAAATTGATCACGGTAAAACCTATCCGTAAAACGAGGCCAAGTCCAATTGGTTTCATGATCAGAAGAAACAAAATTGTATCTGCTGCTATTAAGAGGGCAAAGGGGGCATGTTACTGTGTCAAGGTATTATAATGTCAAAAAAAGGGTAGAGAGGGCGTATTGTCATGTCAAGGTATTATAATGTCAAACAAAGGGTAGAGAGGTCATACTACCATGTCAAGTTATTATATTGTCAATCAAACAACGGGTAGAGAGGGCATACTACCATGTCAAGGTGTTCTAATGTCAAACAAAGGGTAGAGAGGGCATAGTACCATGTTAAGGTATTCTAATGTCAAACAACGGGTAGAGAGGGCATACTACCATGTCAAGTTATTATATTGTCAATCAAGCAAAGGGTAGAGAGGGCATACTACCATGTCAAGTTATTATAATGTGTATTATAATGTCAAACAAAGGGTAGAGAGGGCAAACTACCATGTCAAGGTATTATAATGTCAAACAAAGGGTAGAGAGGTCATACTACCATGTCAAGGTATTATAATGTCAACCAAAGGGTAGAGAGGGCATTCTACCAAGTCAATGTATTATAATGTCGAAAAAAGAATAGAGAGGGCATACTACCATGTCAAGGTGTTCTAATGTCAAACAAAGGATAGAGAGGACATACTACCATGTCAAGGTATTCTAATGTCAATCAAAGGGTAGAGAGGTCATACTACCATGTTAAGGTATTATAATGTCGAAAAAAGAATAGAGAGGGCATACTACCATGTCAAGGGGTTCTAATGTCAAACAAAGGGTAGAGAGGGCATAGTACCATGTTAAGGTATTCTAATGTCAAACAACGGGTAGAGAGGGCATACTACCATGTCAAGGTGTTCTAATGTCAAACAAAGGATAGAGAGGACATACTACCATGTCAAGGTATTATAATGTCAATCAAACAACGGGTAGAGAGGACATACTACCATGTCAAGGTATTATAATGTCAAACAAAGGGTAGAGAGGGCATTCTACCAATTCAAGGTATTATAATGTCAAAAAAGGATAGAGAGGACATACTACCATGTCAAGGTATTATAATGTCAATCAAACAACGGGTAGAGAGGACATACTACCATGTCAAGGTATCATAATGTCAAACAAAGGGTAGAGAGGTCATACTACCATGTCAAGGTATTATAATGTCAAACAAAGGGTAGAGAGGGCAAACTACCATGTCAAGGTATTATAATGTCAAACAAAGGGTAGAGAGGGCATTCTACCAAGTCAAGGTATTATAATGTCAAAAAAGGATAGAGAGGACATACTACCATGTCAAGGTATTATAATGTCAATCAAACAAAGGGTAGAGAGTACATACTACCATGTCAAGGTATCATAATGTCAATCAAACAAAGGGAAGAGAGGACATACTACCATGTCAAGGTATTCTAATGTCAAACAAAGGGTAGAGAGGGCATTCTACCATGTCAAGGTATCATAATGTCAATCAAACAAAGGGTAGAGAGGACATACTAACTTGTCAAGGTATTCTAATGTCAAACAAAGGGTAGAGAGGGCATTCTACCATGTCAAGGTATTATAATGTCAAACAATGGGTAGAGAGGGCATTCTACCATGTCAAGGTATCATAATGTCAATCAAACAAAGGGTAGAGAGGGCATACTACCATGTTAAGGTATTCTAATGTCAAACAAAGGGTAGCGAGGGCAAACTACCAAGTCAATGTATTATAATGTCAAACAAAGGGTAGAGAGGGCATACTACCATGTCAAGTTATTATAATGTCAAACAAGGGGTAGAGGGGCATACTACCATGTCAAGTTATTATATTGTCAAACAAAGGGTAGAGAGGGCAAACTACCATGTCAAGGTATTATAATGTCAAACAAAGGGTACTACCATGTCAAGGTATTCTAATGTCAAACAAAGGGTAGAGAGGGCATATAACCATGTCAAGGGAATATAATGTCAATCAAAGGGTAGAGAGGGCATACTACCATTTCAAGGTATTGTAATGTCAAACAAAGGATAGAGAGGGCATACTACCAAGTCAAGGTATTATAACGTCAAACAAAGGGTGGAATTCTAATATCAAACAAAGAGTAGAGAGGGCATACTACCAAGTCAATGAATTATAATGTCAAACAAATGATAGAGAGAGCACACTACTTTGTCAAGGTATTATAATGACAATCAAAGGGTAGAGAGGGCATATTACCATGTCAAGTTATTATAATGTCAAACAAAGGGTAGAGAGGGCATACTACTATGTCAAGGTTAGCGGCAACCATTATAATGTCAAACAAAGGATAGAGAGGGCATACTACCATGTCAAGGTATTCTAATGTCAAACAAAGGGTAGAGAGGGCATACTACCAAGTCAAGGTATTATGATGTCGAAAAAAGAATAGAGAGGGCATACTACCATGTCAAGGTGTTCTAATGTCAATCAAAGGGTAGAGAGGTCATACTACCATGTCAAGGTATTATAATGTCAATCAAACAAAGGGTAGAGAGGACATTCTACCATGTCAAGGTATCATAATGTCAATCAAACAAAGGGTAGAGAGGGCATACTACCAAGTCAAGGTATTATGATGTCGAAAAAAGAATAGAGAGGGCATACTACCATGTCAAGGTGTTCTAATGTCAATCAAAGGGTAGAGAGGGCATACTACCATTTCAAGGTATTATAATGTCAAACAAAGGATAGAAAGGACATATTACTTTGTCAAGGTATTATAATGTCAAACAAAGGGTACTACCATGTCAAGGTATTCTAATGTCAAACAAAGGATAGAGAGGGCATACTACCAAGTCAAGGTATTATGATGTCGAAAAAAGAATAGAGAGGGCATACTACCATGTCAAGGTGTTCTAATGTCAATCAAAGGGTAGAGAGGGCATACTACCATGTCAAGTTATTATATTGTCAAACAAAGGGTAGAGAGGGCAAACTACCATGTCAAGGTATTATAATGTCAAACAAAGGATAGAAAGGACATATTACTTTGTCAAGGTATTATAATGTCAAACAAAGGGTAGAAAGGACATATTACTTTGTCAAGGTATTATAATGTCAAACAAAGGGTACTACCATGTCAAGGTATTCTAATGTCAAACAAAGGGTAGAGAGGGCATAGTACCATGTTAAGGTATTCTAATGTCAAACAACGGGTAGAGAGGGCATACTACCATGTCAAGTTATTATAATGTCAAACAAAGGGTAGAGAGGGCAAACTACCATGTTAAGGTATTATAATGTCAAACAAAGGGTAGCGAGGGCATACTACCATGTCAATGTATTATAATGTCAAACAAAGGATAGAGAGGGCATACTTCCATGTCAAGGTATTCTAATGTCAATCAAAGGGTAGAGAGGGCATACTACCATTTCAAGGTATTATAATGTCAAACAAAGGATAGAAAGGACATATTACTTTGTCAAGGTATTATAATGTCAAACAAAGGGTAGCGAGGGCATACTACCAAGTCAATGTATTATAATGTCGAAAAAAGAATAGAGAGGGCATACTACCATGTCAAGGTGTTCTAATGTCAATCAAAGGGTAGAGAGGTCATACTACCATGTTAAGGTATTATAATGTCAAACAAAGGGTAGCGAGGGCATACTACCATGTCAATGTATTATAATGTCAAACAAAGGATAGAGAGGGCATACTTCCATGTCAAGGGATTCTAATGTCAATCAAAGGGTAGAGAGGGCATACTACCATGTCAAGGTATTCTAATGTCAAACAAAGGATAGAGAGGGCATACTACCATGTCAAGGTATTATAATGTCAATCAAACAAAGGGTAGAGAGGACATTCTACCATGTCAAGGTATCATAATGTCAATCAAACAAAGGGTAGAGAGGGCATACTACCAAGTCAATGTATTATAATGTCAAACAAAGGATAGAGAGGGCATACTTCCATGTCAAGGTATTCTAATGTCAATCAAAGGGTAGAGAGGGCATATTACCATTTCAAGTTATTATAATGTCAATCAAAGATTAGAGAGGGCATACTACCATTTCAAGGTATTATAATGTCAGACAAAGGGCAGCGAGGGCATACTACCAAGTCAAGGAAATATAACATCAAACAAAGGCTAGAGAGAGCACACTACTTTGTCAAGGTATTATAATGACAATCAAAGGGTAGAGAGGGCATACTACCATGTCAAGGTTATCTACTACCAAACAAGGGGTAGAGAGGGCATACTACCATGTCAAGGTTATCTACTACGAAACAAGGGGGAGAGTGGGCATACTACCATATACAGGTTATCGACTACCAAACAAGATGTAGAGAGGGCATACTACCATGTCAAGGCTACATACTATCAATCAAATGGTAGAGTGGGCATACTACCATGTCAAGGTTATCTACTACCAAATAAGAAGTAGAATGGGCGTACCACCATGTCAAGGTTATCTACTACCAAATAAGAAGTAGGATGGGCATACTACCATGTCAAGGTTATCTACTACCAAACAAGGGGTAGAGAGGGCATACTACTATGTCAAGGTTATCGGCAACCAAACAAGGGATAGAGTGGGCATACTACCATGTCGAGGTTATCTACTACCAAACAAGGGGATAGAGAGGGCATACTACCATGTCAAGGTTATCTACAACCAAACAAGGGGTAGAGAGGGCATACTACTATGTCAAGGTTATCGGCAACCAAACAAGGGGTAGAGTGGGCATACTACCATGTCAAGGTTATCGGCAACCAAACCAGGGGTAGAGTGGGCATACTACCATGTCGAGGTTATCTACTACCAAATAAGATGTAGAATGGGCATACTACCATATCAAGGTTATCGGCAACTAAACAAGGGGTAGAGATTGCATACTACCATATCAAGGCTATCGGCAACTAAACAAGGGGTAGAGATTGCATACTACCTTATCAAGGTTATCGGCAACCAAACAAGGGATATAGTGGGCATACTACCATGTCGAGGTTATCTACTACCAAATAAGATGTAGAATGGGCATACTACCATATCAAGGTTATCGGCAACCAAACAAGGGATATAGTGGGCATACTACCATGTCGAGGTTATCTACTACCAAACAAGGGGATAGAGAGGGCATACTACCATAAAGGTCATCAACTACAAGGGCATACTTCCTTGTTTCACTTCAAGGTTATCTAATACAAAACAAGAGTTCCAGCGGAACTGATGTATGCTCCCCGAAATCAACCTTATTGGATGCTCTTCCTGTTTGTGAATTTTGTATTTGGTTAGATTTATGTCACATATCGGTAAAACTAGGTTGAAAGGGGGAGTTTGGTAGAAGAAAAATAATGTTTAAGTATACATCCATGTATATGTGTTTGATATTTTAGCAAAGGGAAATAACTATATTATAAAGGGGATGCAGACCCTGAATACGGTACAATGCATATCATCATAATGTGACTGATGTACAGACCAAGTTTCATGATCTTAGTTTAACTGTAGGTAAACCTATGCTCCGGACACGACATTTTAGGAAAGGACAATAACTCTGTAATTAAGGGAATGTGGGTCCTGAATTTGGGGTAGAGATGGCATGCTACTATGTCCAGGTTATCCGTTACTAACAAGGGAAAGAGATGGCATGCTACCATGTCCAGGTTATCTGTTACTAACAAGGGGAAGAGATGGCATGCTACCATGTCCACGTTATCTGTTTCTAACAAGGGGTAGAGATGGCATGTTACTATGTCCAGGTTATCTACTACCAAACAACGGGTACAGAGGGCATTTAATAGTTAAATATCACTTTCCCAGACGAACTACTAAAATACCGCTGTACTTTTCCATTTTTACCCTACCCTCCCCTTATTTTAGAAAAGATAAATAATATCCAATCTGTCAAGGCCGTGGGGCACAGATGATGAAAATTCTAACAAATGTGTCTGATGTCAATAGCCTGTAGTTTGCTGGAATGAAAAAAAGACTTATTGACTTCATTCAAATTAGTGACGTAAACCCTCTTTCAAGATCCTAAGGGTACATTTTAGACTTCCAAGAACTAAGTATACAGGTTCATATAGCACAGCCAGTGAAATGTTTATGTGTGACGTTTCGATGCCTAGTACTCTCTCACATTCATCAGACAAATGACCTATGAAACGTATATACATTAATTAAAAGGTGTAAAAGTAAGAGATGTAAAAAAAAAAAAATGTCAGTCGATTCGTCTGTTCTCTTTGCTGTTATAAATTGACGAAATGACGATCAAAGCAATATCATGTGTTTTATTTGAAAAATTACGAAGTGTATAGCAGAGATGACGGGACTGATAGACTCGCACATCTATGACCAGGTAGTAAACAAAGCGCAGTCGAATCGATTTGTTTATTTGATCGTCATCCCATTTTTTTTAACAATTAAGTGTTATCGTTTTTCATTGAACCAAATATTGACCTACCTTCTAGGTCACAATGGCCATGTGTAGTTAAAACGTTTCACAATTTCAAAAGAACAATTTAATATCGTCTCATGTTTTGTTCATGCTAAGGTAGAAGTTTTCAAATGAAAGACTCTGACCCAAATGTTATAGTCATAGTTGTCAAATTGATTTTAGATGAAATGATACCCATCTATTCAAAGTAACGGTTATTTAATTTCTGTTGAACAATATATTTTGATCATGATTTGGTTATCGAGTATCATACACACCACAAACATAGTCGCCCTTGCACTTTATGAATTATTCACGCGCATTATCCGCAATATAAGCTCAATGTGTTTACTGAATCTGTGGCACAACTCTTTGACAGAAAAGGAGATAGACGACCACATTGGACGAAACTAAGCTGGTTAGATAAAGAGCCAATCGATTGTGTGGGTAGAACTGCTAGATTGTTATTGAGCGATGTATTATTAACAGTTATCCTTTACTTATCAGAATCAAACCGTGCTTCTAGGCAAACCATTAGTGTCATTGGAAGGTTGAAACCATAGATACAGTATATGCATAATGAATTAACCTGTTATTGATTCCTGATATTTGATATTTCAACAATTTCATCAATTATCGATATCATCACGGTATATCGATCGCTGAAATGCGGTATGCTAGGCAATATGACAAACTTTGTGTATTTGGGGTTTTTTTTGTTTTTTTTTTGTACTAAATTACCGATGTTGGTTGGGAATAATTCAGTTTTATTGGAACATGCTGTTAATCAGATGGTTGATGACTGGATGCATGTTGATGTCTCTGTTCGTGGTTATGTAGCAATATGTAAGGAGCATGGGTTGTTTCTACAGGTCATCAGTGGCTTGATCACTGATCTATAATTACTTCGTACCTCATGAAATACCAAACACATTTTATTCAGAGTTTTGTTAATAACATATTATTTTGTGAGTTATTTTAATGTAGCTTAATGAACCAAGTTTGTCATTTTATAAGAGCAACTGAAGTTGTATAATAACACAGAGAGACAGGAATTTACAGCGGCGGCATGCCATTTCTTTAAAATTAAAAAGTAGTCATTGAATATGAACTAGTCTCTTCTCTACTAAACCATAGAAGTTAATCTCTATTACATCAAACACTATGCGTTAATTCATGTATTTATGAATAAATGACAATGCATCCAGTCTCTATGAGGACAGGACCACTTGCAAAGATGAAACACGAACACAGATAACATATTATGATGATAACAGCGATAAAATGTAAAGTGGTTACACAAGGCTAAAGGCATAACAACGAAATGGGAAGTTGTGACATCAGGATACAGATACCAGTTGTAACACAAGGAAACAGACAAAGACAGGGAAATGTGAAGTTGTGATACAAAGATACAGATACCAGCAATGAAATATGAATTTGTGACACAAGGAAACAGACAAAGACAGGGAAATGTGAAGTTGTGATACAAGGATACAGATACCAGCAATGAAATGTTGATTTGTGACACAAATGATACATATACCAGCAATGAAATGTTGACTTGTGACACAAGAAAACAGACAAAGACAGGGAAATGTAAAGTTGTGACACAAGGAAACAGACAAAGACATGGAAATGTGAAGTTGTGACACAAGGTTACATATACCAGCAATGAAATGTTGACTTGTGACACAAGGTTACATATACTAGCAATGAAATGTGAACTTGTGACACCAGGTTACATATACCAGCAATGAAATGTTGACTTGTGACACCAGGTTACATATACCAGAAATGAAATGTGAACTTGTGACACAAGGATACAGATACCAGCAATGAAATGTGAACTTGTGACACAAGGATACATATACCAGCAATGAATTGTGAACTTGTGACATAGGAATACAGACACCAGCAATGAAATGTGAATTTGTGACACAAGGAAACAGACAAAGACATGGAAATGTGAAGTTGTGACACAAGGTTACATATACCAGCAATGAAATGTGAACTTGTGACCTAGGAATACAGACACCAGCAATGAAATGTGAATTTGTGACACAAGGAAACAAATAAAGACAGAAATGTGACGTTGTGACACAAGATACAGACACTAGCAATGAAATGTGAGCTTTTGAAGTCGTGACACAATGTTACAGGTATCCGATACTATACACAAACCTTTAAGCCACGTGCTTTGATGTTATACATGTGATTGATAACTAAGTGATTATGAAACGTGTCCCTACATCAAAGAACACTGGCCTGATTATCACTACATTTGTCAGATCAATTTCCGGTGACACCAGTGTCGGAATCAATAGACATGTTGTATATCAATAAATCGTGATGTGTCTATCTCCGACTCCAACCCGGCTCCGGTTATTATGTTATATCACCAGGAGAATGTCAGAGATCGTACATAAATCAAGGGTTGGTCTTCAATAACCCTAAATTGTGAAAAAGGTCCTAAAAGCCCGTGAAGTTAACAAAAAATTAGCCTTTCATTTGCGTAAATGAGAATTTAATCATGGTTTTATATTGGTTTTGATGGTTTTGTGTTATTCTTCACTCTCTTTATTATAAGCCTTGCATTTCATAATAAAATATATGTACGAACCCTGGAGATGCGTTATTACAAAGTTGATACCATGCAATGTGAACTAGGTTACTGTGTTTATCTATCTACTGTAGGTATGACTTGTTATTGTATCTATAGCCCGATATCTACACGCACATAAACGAGATAAGCGTGGCCGTCAGTGAAGCACACCAAGATAAAACATTGACGGATACATCGTGTGTAACCTAAATACCATAAAAAGGGCTTAATATACAGCCTGGTGATCACGACCATGGCGCATGTCAATATGGATGGTCGAGTGGCGCAGCGGATAGCGCACATGCCTTTCACCAAGGCGACCGGGGTTCGATCCCCGATCGGACGTTAAAGGCATGGGGGTCACCTTCCCGACCATATGGGTTTTTATCCTGGTACTGCGGTTTCCTTCCATATTTAGACTCCCCGCGCTCTAATATCCAACAAGATTGAATAATTTGTTTCATAATTGTTGTAAAAAAAGAAAGTTTATAATAGTATGTCAAGGAGTTTAATATATTTAGACAAGCCCAACCCTCTAAGTGACAATGAAATAACTTGTGATGACCGTCAGAGAATAGCACCGGCGGGAAATAACGATCATTGTGGAAAGTCGGGAAATAGTACAAGTAACACGACGATATCAGGAAAGCAAACGCCGTCGATAGGGGAGTATAGGGAATATAGACAAGAATGGAAAATACACAGAGAAGGCTTCAATGGTCAGACCTCTATCAGCCGGAACTACGCCGAATTAAATTTTCATTCATATAAATATGTGACCTTCTACCAACATAGACTAGCTCCAAGGATACAATCCCTAAAGTTCTCTATCAAACATACTGTCAGCGTGTCAGTTTGCCCTCAAACGTACTAAAACAGGGATAAGGTCCTAGAGGAGTGTGCAAATACAGCGAAAATAAAGAAACACTAACAAGGTACCAACCAAACTAATGTCGAACATCTTCGTTATGAGAACGGAAGAAATTGGAACGGCATCGGAACACCTGGAAATTGTATATAAGATCACTGGCAAATGTTGTTGGATAGTCTGTTCTGGTTGCCGCAGAGGAGGAAAGTGGTGTGATGTACTGAACTGTTCCGTGAGAGGAGGAGATTATACCCAAAACGACAATACCAAAATCTTGAAGGGCATATAATGACACTAGTTCGGAATATTTGGGGCCTACCGTTAGAGATAAAGTGCAGATGTTTCATTGAACAGTCACTATTTTTAAGCTCTTTGTTCTTGGGATCAAGAGACGATATACAGCATTGTAGTGACCCTCTACGCCTCAAGGGTTTCTTTTTGAAGACATTTTTACCGTAATAGTAGATGATTTCGATTTCTTAGGTAAAGAGCCCATTTTCAATATGGTGTTGCCAACATTAATGGCTACAACGTACATTTTGTATCTGGGTTTTTGCTGAAAAATATTTCCGAGGTTACGCCGTGGATCCATGAGGTATCGGGTAATTTACCTCTGTTCAGCTTTTTGATTGCATCAATGACAATCCTCGATGTTACCAGAATTTCAAAGCTTTTCTCATGAATGTCAATGATACAGTTCAGTTTTACTGTCTCCCTTCTTTCTAAATAATTCTAATATCATAATGCACAGAAATGGGTAATTTTTCTCGTTATCTATAAAGATGTCATTTTAAGTTAGATATGGTATGTGCAGTTTTCCTCAACTCCTTAATGATTTGATGTGAAAGCTCACCGTCAAATGCCTTGGCTTCCGTCAGCTTTTGTATCCTTTCAGTCCATATTCCAGTTGGTTCTGTTCTAATTGCCCTACGTAATATTTTGTTTGGGTCTTTTTCCCCCATCAACATATGTTTACCTTATCTTTTTCCATTCAAAAAACGCTGCTTCACTGATCTTTAAACAATGTTCCCAGCCTCGCTCAGGAATCTCATTTTGGGTGTTCTGCTATTTCGGTTTAGTTTTGTCTGTTTTTGTTTTCTGTCCATTTAACAGCTATGGTCATTTAAGGACATGCCAGATTCTGGTGGTTGAGGAAAACTTGAGTGCCCTGAGAAAAGCCACGGACCCACGGACAGTAATTTCCGACTGCCCCACGTAGGCATCAAACCCGCGACTTAGTGGTAAGGGAATAGTGGTCGCAAACGGTCAGACGCTTAAACCACTCGTTCTTCTCTCATCATGGGTGTTTTCCTCTTTCTCGGATTTACCTGTATAGGTGCTATGATACGTGGAAATGGCCGCCTTCTCAGTATCATATGCTGTAATCAAACGTTAAGATTTTCCTTACCTATTTCCTCATTGAATAAACATTAAAGGTCTACATGTGTATATTTTTCCAGTTTGTTCTTTTATTGCTGAGGAGAGGACGGAGATCTATGGTTTCAGATCACTTAGCAGTTTTATTAAATAGTATATTGATGACCTTCCCGGATAGATCCAGTTTTTTGTCCACTCTGTATATATATTATAACTAACTATTGTTAGAAAAACGTCGATTGTGGATAAAGTCTTGTCATTTAGATGTACAGAAGTTGACCCAAACAATGTTGCATGTAGTTCCCACTCGTCAACGGCAAGTTCGAATTCTGTCCCTTTTTTCTAGTAATCATCTCCGGTAATTATCGGATACGTCATTATACACTTATTGCCCTGGTGTGAGGGAGACCTGAAGAGTTGTATCCCCGAGATAAATTATGTGTCCCGAGGGCGAATGCAATGCAACGATCCCCTTTGTTGTCACTGACCTGTTCGCCCTTATTTCACTAGGTCTTAATACTTAAGGTTCTCAGTTCCTGTATTTATATCCTTGATCTCTGTTGTTGCTCTTTGGTATTGATGTACACATATGACGTCATTTCCCCCGTACTGTCCCTACTCCTCCCCATCTCTGGGAATATGAGCTATTCAAACTGGTACAAATGTGTCGATCGATCTACCTGTCACGCGATCACGTACCTTCGAATGAGTTTTATATAAATCACAGTTAAATAGTCAGTATTTCGAAGATATCGGCTTCAATCCCGAAAAGCTTTTAATTCTAACGGTTTTTTGAGATTGAATGAGGCTCTGTACACTTGAATGGCATGCAATTGTAAAAACAATAATGCGGAAGGGGGTGGGGGGGTCTGCTGTAAAACTGTGGCTGTCTGTTCGTTGGAGGGAGTAAATGCTATACCACTGTATGTGAGGCAACGCGATGTGGAATCGTCTTTCGCGTCAGCGTTTGTAAAATTTTACATGCATTTCCACAGCCGCTACATGTATCAAACTCACTGTTGTTGTCTGATGCGTTTTAATTGTACTTTGTTTAGTCGCCAACAAATGTTCGTCTTTACAAGATGCTGATTTTTTTTCAGCATATGCTGCTATGTACAGATTGGTATACTGTGTCTAACACACAGCAAGTATGTGTATCAATAAAATGGTTTGATTACGTGACCGTTTGTCTCCATGAATCATCTGTAGAGTTTGTTAACGTCCATAGATTGCAATAGTTGATCAACCTTTTTAACATAAATTTTCTGTCTCTCCTGTTCTTAACTAGGTAAAGGACAACAAATTAATAACGAGGATTTAAACAAAACCGTGATTCGAACTGAAATTCGATGAAAACTAGAACGAAATATAAACAGATTTACCCTTGAAAAAGTTCAAGGGGTTCCGAAAGGGGTTATCGTTGTTCCGAAAGGGGTTATCGTCTTCTATTTCATCGACGATGCGTACACCGGCCGTGAAATTTCTAGGGAAAAAAAAAGTAAGTTCGCGTTCTCAAAGTGAGAACCGGTGTTCTGACAACAGAAACACAAGGATAACAGCAACGTGTCGACCTACAGACATGTATCTTATAAGGAAGTAGAATTATTTCAAATGAAATTACGATGTTGACTGTGAAGCTTGCTCACATCCTTCATCAACCTGCATCTCCCGAAATAACTATACCACGAATACATGTATGTACCACGGTAATTGTGATATTTGGAGCAATGTGCTTTAAAATCGAAACAACTATGACAAATGAATACCGTAGGTGGTAGAAGCAAGGTTGTATCAAGAAAGGGAACATTTGCGATCAGAAAATCATCTGGCAGTGTTAAAGTAAACCATTCGTGTTGGTCATGTTGTAGGTGAAGATCGGGCTAGTGGCTATGTATTTCTGGAGTTATCTTGATGCCAGGAAGGTTTATACAGATGCACGACCGAAATGGTCGATAATTTATATGGTTGTGTATAGACAATTTATTGGTAATATTCCTGAAAGGGATAATTGAAGGCAAGGTAAGTGTTAACTGTCCTGATATAATCTTTTATAGTTCAGTCGCATAAAAACTAAGAAGAAAATAAAGAAAAGTTGGCTAAAAGAGTGGGAAAATGTTTGCTCTTCTTGCTACCGAAATCAACAAATAAATATATCGTTAACCATGATTTTAAAATGCTTATTATTATATTTGTAAAAACAAAGCCCACCATAACACCACTTCACTAATCAGTGATAATCATGTGATGATTATCAGTAACCATCTTATGATAACCACATGTCCCAGCTTGTGTTATACTTGTGACTGATATGAATATCTCGTGCTGACCGGTTACAGTTCAGGTATACTATGATTAAGTGCACTTACTCGAGTCATTACACCTAAGGATGGCAGAGTCATCGGGTGTACTGGCGCTAGCAACTCTGCTGACCACCCTCGCCCTGGGGGCGGGGGCTGGGTTTAGGTGTAACCCCCCGTCTACCACCACTGAGACAATTTATGACTATGTGCTCCCAGACATCCTGGGGCAGCGAAATATCAGTCTATCTGCCTACAAGGGTAAGGTAGTCAACATCATGAATGTGGCCACCTACTGAGGGTTAAATAGTATCCATTACCTTGGCGTGAATGCACTTCAAAGCCAGTATGGAAAAATGGGTTTCCAGGCCCTGGGATTCCCTTGTGACCAGTTCCACAATGTACGTATAATACATCACAAATATCAGTAGGGCCTCTTACTTATGACGGGGTTATTGGTGTAGCGTATAACTCCATTATTGCAATGTATGTTGGATTGTTTAAAAACTTTTTTGATTGTTGTGATATGTGATAAGATTGTTGTGTGGTATGATTGTATTGTTTTAGGATATCATTGTATTGTTTTAGGGTATCATTGGATTGTTGTATGGTATAATTATATTGTTGTATGGTACATGGATGATTAGACTGTTGTATGTATGATTGTAATGTTGTAGGGTATGATTGGATTGTTGTAGGGTTTGTTGGGATTGCTGAATGGTACATGTATGATCAGACTGTTGTAAGGTTAGATCGGATTGTTGTAAGGTTAGATCGGATTGTTGTATGGTTAGATCGGATTGATGTAAGGTTAGATCGGATTGTTGTATGGTTAGATCGGATTGATGTAAGGTTAGATCGGATTGTTGTATGGTTAGATCGGATTGTTGTAAGGTTAGATCGGATTGTTGTATGGTTAGATCGGATTGATGTAAGGTTAGATCGGATTGTTGTATGGTTAGATCGGATTGATGTAAGGTTAGATCGGATTGTTGTATGGTTAGATCGGATTGTTGTAAGGTTAGATCGGATTGTTGTATGGTTAGATCGGATTGATGTAAGGTTAGATCGGATTGTTGTATGGTTAGATCGGATTGATGTAAGGTTAGATCGGATTGTTGTATGGTTAGATCGGATTGTTGTAAGGTTAGATCGGATTGTTTTATGGTTAGGTCGGATTGTTGTATGGTTAGATCGGATTGTTGTATGTATCATTGTAATGTTGTAGGGAATGATTGGATTGTTGTAGGTATAATTAGATTGTTGAATGGTGCATGTATGATCAGACTGTTGTAAGGTTAGATCGGATTGTTGTATGGTTAGATCGGTTCGATGTAAGGTTAGATCGGATTGTTGTATGGTTAGATCGGATTGATGTAAGGTTAGCTCGGATTGTTGTAAGGTTAGATCGGATTGCTGTATGGCTAGATCGGATTGATGTATGATTAGATCGGATTGTTGTATGGTTAGATCGGATTGTTGTAAGGTTAGATCGGATTGTTGTATGGTTAGATCGGATTGTTGTATGGTTAGATCGGATTGTTGTAAGGTTAGATCGGATTGTTGTATGGTTAGATTGGATTGATGTAAGGTTAGATCGGATTGTTGTATGGTTAGATCGGATTGATGTAAGGTTAGATCGGATTGCTGTATGTATAATTGTAATGTTGTAGGGAATGGTTGCATTGTTATAGGTATAATTAGATTGTTGAATGGTGCATGTATGATCAGACTGTTGTAAGGTTAGATCGGATTGTTGTATGGTTAGATCGGATTGATGTAAGGTTAGATCGGATTGTTGTATGGTTAGATCGGATTGATGTAAGGTTAGATCGGATTGTTGTATGGTTAGATCGGATTGATGTAAGGTTAGATCGGATTGTTGTATGGTTAGATCGGATTGATGTAAGGTTAGATCGGATTGTTGTATGGTTAGATCGGATTGATGTAAGGTTAGATCGGATTGTTGTATGGTTAGATCGGATTGATGTAAGGTTAGATCGGATTGTTGTATGGTTAGATCGGATTGATGTAAGGTTAGATCGGATTGTTGTATGGTTAGATCGGATTGATGTAAGGTTAGATCGGATTGTTGTATGGTTAGATCGGATTGATGTAAGGTTAGATCGGATTGTTGTATGGTTAGATCGGATTGTTGTAAGGTTAGATCGGATTGGTGGAAGGTTAGATCGGATTGATGTAAGGTAAGATCGGATTGTTGTATGGTTAGATCGGATTGATCTAAGGTTAGATCGGATTGTTGTAAGGTTAGATCGGATTGTTGTAGGTTTGATTGTAATAATGAAAAGTCCTTTTTACACAACTAATACAATTTTCTATGTGACGTTTAGATGACTTGGAGGTTTACTTGTATTGTTGAATGGTACATGTATGTCAGTATGATTAGACTTTGTATTGTATGATTTACCTGTTGTAGGGTATTGTTGAATTGTTGTAAGGTTAGATCGGATTGTTGTAGGTTTGATTGTAATAATGAAAAGTCCTTTTTACACAACCGATACAATTTTCTATGTGGCGTTTAGATGACTAGTACGATATGTACACTGTCACCTTCATCAGACAAATGACCAGTGAAGCGTATGTACAATAGTGGTTATATATGTACCGAAATGACTGGATTCAGCTACGCTTTGTTCATCTATGACCAAGTACTAAACAAAGCGTAGCTGAATCGAGTCATTTCGGTACATATATAACAACTATTTTACATACGCGAACAGTGTAGCCGAAACCGATATCGATTTTGTGGACATCTCGTACACATTTTACACCTTAGTGTGCATGAAGGTGACAGTGTACATATCGTACTAGTCATCGAAACGTCACATAGAAAAATGTATTGGTTGTGTAAAAAGAACTTTTCACAATCCATACTTACCAACCTGAAGAAAATGTTTAGAAAGGTTTGATTGTAATGTTGTAGGGAATTGTTGGATACCTGAAGGGTATGACAGGATTTTGTAGGGTATTGTTATAGGGTATGATTGGATTGTTATAGGGTATGATTGGATTGTTATAGGGTATGATTGGATTGTTATAGGGTATGATTGGATTGTTATAGGGTATGATTGGATTGTTATAGGGTATGATTGGATTGTTATAGGGTATGATTGGATTGTTATAGGGTATGATTGGATTGTTATAGGGTATGATTGGATTGTTATAGGGTATGATTGGATTGTTATAGGGTATGATTGGATTGTTATAGGGTATGATTGGATTGTTATAGGGTATGATTGGATTGTTATAGGGTATGATTGGATTGTTATAGGGTATGATTGGATTGTTATAGGGTATGATTGGATTGTTATAGGGTATGATTGGATTGTTATAGGGTATGATTGGATTGTTATAGGGTATGATTGGATTGTTATAGGGTATGATTGGATTGTTATAGGGTATGATTGGATTGTTATAGGGTATGATTGGATTGTTATAGGGTATGATTGGATTGTTATAGGGTATGATTGGATTGTTATAGGGTATGATTGGATTGTTATAGGGTATGATTGGATTGTTATAGGGTATGATTGGATTGTTATAGGGTATGATTGGATTGTTATAGGGTATGATTGGATTGTTATAGGGTATGATTGGATTGTTATAGGGTATGATTGGATTGTTATAGGGTATGATTGGATTGTTATAGGGTATGATTGGATTGTTATAGGGTATGATTGGATTGTTATAGGGTATGATTGGATTGTTATAGGGTATGATTGGATTGTTATAGGGTATGATTGGATTGTTATAGGGTATGATTGGATTGTTATAGGGTATGATTGGATTGTTATAGGGTATGATTGGATTGTTATAGGGTATGATTGGATTGTTATAGGGTATGATTGGATTGTTATAGGGTATGATTGGATTGTTATAGGGTATGATTGGATTGTTATAGGGTATGATTGGATTGTTATAGGGTATGATTGGATTGTTATAGGGTATGATTGGATTGTTATAGGGTATGATTGGATTGTTATAGGGTATGATTGGATTGTTATAGGGTATGATTGGATTGTTATAGGGTATGATTGGATTGTTATAGGGTATGATTGGATTGTTATAGGGTATGATTGGATTGTTATAGGGTATGATTGGATTGTTATAGGGTATGATTGGATTGTTATAGGGTATGATTGGATTGTTATAGGGTATGATTGGATTGTTATAGGGTATGATTGGATTGTTATAGGGTATGATTGGATTGTTATAGGGTATGATTGGATTGTTATAGGGTATGATTGGATTGTTATAGGGTATGATTGGATTGTTATAGGGTATGATTGGAATCTGGTAGGGTACGATTGGCTTGTTATAGGGTATGATTGGAATATGGTAGGGTATGATTGGAATATGGTAGGGTATGATTGGATTGTTATAGGGTATGATTGGATTGTTATAATGTATGATTGGATTGTTATAGGGTATGATTGGAATCTGGTAGGGTATGATTGGATTGTTATAGGGTATGATTGGATTGTTATAGGGTATGATTGGAATCTGGTAGTGTATGATTGGATAGTTATAGGGTATGACTGTAATCTTGTAGGGTATGATTGCATTGTTATAGGGTATGACTGGATTGTTATAGGTTATGCTTGGATTGTTATAGGGTATCATTGGAATCTGGTAGGGTACGATTGGCTTGTTATAGGGTATGGTAGGGTATGATTGCATTGTTATAGGGTATCATTGGAATCTGGTAGGTTATGATTGGATTGTTAATAGGGTATGATTGGATTGTTATAAGGTATGATTGGATTGTTATAGGGTATGATTGGATTCTGGTAGGGTATGATTGGATTGTTATAGGGTATGCTTGGATTGTTATAGGGTATGATTGGATTGTTATA